>NC_084993.1:3117790-3257790 GCF_963691925.1 Scomber scombrus | reverse complement strand
TTAAGAATGTGACTCCTACCGTACTCGTGTGTGTCAGTGGAGACCTTATCTGTCTGTATACATTTGGTAACATTTAGACTTCACAGTGGCACAATTTAAGCTTGTAAGTGTAGTTATCTCATCTCATTGTGTGTTGTTACACCTTTGTGAGAAAATATAGTGTTACAGAGATATATTCAGTACTTACATAAGCAATGCATTAATTGTCTTTTTTCATTTTTTATCTATTAATGACAGCAACTCCTTTAAATCTTTAGAAATTGTGCAATAAATGGTTAAATAAACACAATTTAGACAAGTGTCGGACAATTAGTTTGATCCATCGTAGACTCCAATACATTCTCACATTTAAGATTGACAAGAAATATATTTTTTTTAAGTAATAATAACATATTTACATTTTTATTTTTTTACTCTTTAGAATTTAATCTAAATTAATTCATTACAAAAATACATTATTGTTATTAAAATATGACATGTAGTACTGTTAATATTATAATATGATAATTTGGCATTTGTATTCTGAAAGTTACCCTTCCTGGAAATTACATGGTACAGTCTGAATCATCACTGTCTAAAAATGACTTTTCTATTTCATGTATATGCAAGACTACATGCAAATTACTACAATTGTTCTCATTCAAATTGTACAGAATAATATCAAAGTCAACAACAAACATGCAAATGACAATAAACATGAAAATGTGTCACACCTACTGCAGCAGCATTTCAATATTATGACAAAGCAGCAGATCAAAACAAGAACACATGCAGCTCATTTATTCGTTAAGCTGCTTTTTCAATCGTTATTTATGTTTCCTGTCTCATTGAGGAGGAGGGGGGGGGTATATATATATAATTTCACCCAGGTCGGGGTCAACAATTCACATCTTAGCGAGGTCGTGAACTTGACCCCGAAGCGGCGACCCCAGCCGTTCCCGAGGAATACCTGGAACATTGTTCAGCAAGCACTTACACTCAATCTTCCCCTTCGTCCCACGAGCTACAGTACACGCTCCATCCTGCGCTGCTCCTAGGTGTGCAGCCGCCCGGTGATAAAAATGTTACAGCAACATCAGGGCCTGTCAGGAAAGTAGACGGGAGGAGGTGTTGGTGAGGGGGTTCGGGGTCAGAGGGGGCAGGCTGGGGAGGCTACGGGAGGTTTTCACTCAGTGGAGAAAAGAAAGGGGGCATAGAAGAGAGAGAGAAAAAAACACAATAACTGATGAAAAGATGAGATGTGAAGAGGGAAAAATGTTACTTCTGGAGGCATTTTTCTCAAACCAATGAGAACAGAGCTTTTCACCTTTATGGTGCAAAGGTCAGCTTTCGCCTCGGGCCAAGTCAGTGCAGACTTAGAGATGCAACTTTCCCTTTTTTTTTCCTCCATAGAGGGATAAAAGTGTGTATGTGTGTGGGCGAGAGTGTATATATATATGTGTGTGTGTGTGTGTGTGTGTGTGTGTGTGTGTGTGTGTGTGTGTGTGTGTGTGTGTGTGTGTGAATGCTCAAACCAGGCTCATACAAAATAGACCCTGTACATTATGCTGCTGTTAATGGGTCTGTATAATGGATACAGGAGAGTGAGTGGTGTGGGGGCGAGGGGAGCGAGGGGGGGGGGGGGGGGGGGTGGTGTTAGCTCAAAGTGGCACCCGGACACTTGCTCTTTATCCCCTTCACCATCTCTTCTTTGTTTCTTTTTTTTCTCCAAAACCAGTAGATTACTACGTGTAGGACTGTGGACCACTGTACCTATCACTTATAAAAGGGAGGAAGTGATACAAGATAGTCACATTTCCCATTCAAAACTGCACCAGAAATGACTTTATTTTTAAAAAACATGGATTAAATCTATTATTATTCATCTCTTTGGCCCAGTAGTCGACTATGTTCATCCATCTTGGCAGCTACAGTATCAATCAGCTGTCAGGCACAATAGTGGCTGTCAACCCCTGGTATCCTATCAGAACAAGATTCACTATCAGGCTGCAAGAGAACAATATAATTAGTAACATCTGAACAATCATTAGATAAGTTAAAAGCTACGTATTAATTAGCTGGGGCTTGGACTCTGTCATGCACAAAACAACAGGATATTCATTTTCAACTAAACTATGTCATTGAGAGAGGATTTTAGAGAGCTTAAAAGTTTTCTTGGGTAGATGTAGGGCAGATTAAAGCCCTAATAAGTGTGTTTAAATATCTCAATATCCTAAATAAGGAAAAAATACATAATTATTTACCGTCAACCTGCCCTTTGACAAAGAATCCTTATTAACAATAAGAACTTTTCTGAAAGGTTTTGTGAGTCTTCTAGCTGAGCTTTCTTTTTTAGTTTTTTCAGTTGATAATAGACAATAATTTTAGCCAATAATGCAAGAGTGGAAGAAGTATTCAGATCCTTTAGTTCAATAAACATAACAGTGCAACATGATAAAAGTACTCCATTACAATTAAAGGTAAAACTACACAATGATTATCAGCTAAATGTATTTCAAGTAAAGTAAAACTAGTCATAATAAAGGAATTAATTCATCAATTTATGAGCATTATTTTAAATGTATGAGCATTAGATGTCCAACTAAAGCTAATTTGAATTGCTTTATATACTGCCTGGTAATTAAAGTATACAATATACAAATTATATCTAATCTAATCTACAAATTAAAGAAAAAAGTAATTGAAGCTATCAGATAAATGCAGATGTGGAGTAAAAAGTGAAATATTTTCCACTGGAATTGAAGTACAAAGCAAATGGAGATACTTAAGTACAAATATATAAGTACAGTATTTGAGTGACTGTACTAGATTTAAGGAAGACTGTCTGTGTAGATGTCAGGCTATGGGATGGTCAAACCCAGAAGAAAATGGAGCACATGGCCGTTTGTTTTAATCCCTTTTTATTAGGAGCTAGCAAAAACTAGCAAAACTAACACTATCCATATTTAATAAGTCTTTTTTCTCTCTACTATTACACCTATGCTGCACTGTTAGATGGTAAGAAACTCAAGCTTTCTTTGAGACTATCCCAGGATTTTCTCCCCTCTTTTTTTAATCAGGGAAGTTTTGCATGTAAAGACCACTGTATCTATCGGGAAGGAAAAGAGAGAGAGAGAGAGAGAAAGTGGGGAACACTTTGACTAACTGATGAATAGAGTAAAGGAGAGAGTGAGTGAAAAGAGGGAGTGAAAAGGGAAAGAGGGAGAAGAAAAAAAAGAGAGAAGTCTGATTAATAATTGCAAGGCTGCTAGGTGCCGATCTTCTGGCTTCTCACTTCACTGGGCCGGCGCGGGGATCTCGCCTTCGGCCGTGTCGGTGGGGCTCATTAGGGAACCTCTAGGGACCTGACAGAAATTGTTAGTGGGATGTGATGGCCGAATCAGACGCAACCCCCCCCCCCCCCCCCCCCTCTCCACCATCACCACCACCACCCCTCTTTCCTCCCTAATTCCCTCCACCCACCCACCAACATGCCCCTCATCCGGACAGGAAAAGGAGGGTGGGTGAGTGAAAGAAGAAGGAGAAAGGGACTCGCCATTCCTCCTAAACAGCCCTTCCATCCACTGGTCTAACAAGGTGCTACACCTGTAATCAAACTGCTCCCAAAAAGCACCGAGGGAGCGCGACCGGCTACAAGCCCGGCTCTGATTGGAGCCGGCGGAGGACGAGGCGAAGAGTACCAGAGCCCCGATCCATAATTGATGTGTGTGCACAATTACAGGCCTCCAGACATCAGCAAAGTGTTGCACAAGCGTGCCTCAAGGATAGTTGAATTTTGAACAAGCGTTGCATAAAAATCAAGGATCACTCTTTTGGTCTGACTGCCCACCCCACCCTCCCTCACCCTCCCTACCCTCACCCACCCACCCACCCACATCCACCTCTTCCCCCCTGACTACATCTCTCTCTTTCCTGAATACTGTCTGTCCAGTGTGTGCGTGTATGCGTATGTGTGTGTGTGTGTGTGTTTCTAAAATGTGCCAAGCTAGTATAATGGATGAGTGAATGCGGGCTCACTTCACTGGATATGCATACGATTTCTCCGTCCAGTGCATATTTTTGACTTTAAGGGTATTCATTTGCACTTGTCCACTCCCATGAGCTGCACACAGTTGATCTATTTATTTTCTGGAGACGACTGTCAGCGTGATCACAACCCGTGTTTATCTAAAACTTGGAAAAACAAATGTATTGAGTGTGTTTCTTTGCGGTCTGTGATATTACAGCTCAGGGTTTGGATTTTAAAATGTATGTATAGGCCTACATATGTGTTCGCATCTTCTAGGTTGTTTTTAAAATCAGATTTTTCTTCTCTATTGATTCATTTTAAAAGTGGAATATTCTCTATAAGGTTCTGCCTAAGGTTTCCAATATGTTTAGTATAATAGTGTTTTTCTTTATGAGGCTTAAAAATGTTTTACTGTTTGTTTTAATTGAACAACTTGCTTAAAAAAGACACAGTAACAAATCATGAAGTTGACAATGTTTCTGTTTAGATTGTTTTCTAATTTTTTCGGTTTATTTGAAAGCAATGAAATGAATTTGCAATCTTCAACAATGACCAAAACTCAGAGAAAGCTCAAAATGAAATAATTACAGTATATAGAAATCACATTATGCTATGAAAATGAACAGCAGGCTGTGCTCATTTAACCCTAATGGCACTTTATGTGGGCTAATTCAGAAAATATTCTAATTATATATTCATAGTTCACTGAAATTGATCATTACTTATCAAAATTCTGGATTTTTTTTTTCCTTCAATAAAAAGCTGTGTTTCGAACTGATTTGAACTCAAAAGGGACTAAAGACACAATAGTAACCAAAAGTGCATTAGAAGTGTTTTCTAATGTGTGAGTGCAGCGTCAGAGCACATTCAGCCAGGCCCAGCTGAATAATCTCTTGCAAGAAATGAAAAGATTATTGATGATTAAGTCTGCGTACGCATGGGCGCTCCAGCACTAATTTGGCAGCTCAGCAAAAAAACGGCCATTTGCAAAGTTTTTCGAAAAATTTACATAAACCCTCATTTTTCAAGGAGGCGTGAACATGAGTGGACTGAAGTGAGCCTGTGTGTGTGTGTGTGTGTGTGTAAAAGCTTTAAATGAAAAAAAAAAAAAAGATTGTGTCTTGTATTAGACGGTTAAGGTTTCTGCAACTAAATGAAATGAATCATCAAAATCTAGTGTAACTATAAAAATGGCAGCTTTGGTTTTTATTATAACATACTTTTTCTTTTCCTTTTTCTCACTGCTAAATCCATCAGACCTTTAAATACAACTTTCAATTCATATCTACTGTCTTTATAATAATACATGAGTGACAATAAAGACAATAAAATGAACAGGTTTTCATTTAATTTCATTTTACTCTGTTATTAAAAGATATAAATAATTAATAAGTGAAACCATTGCATTTGTTGCAAGTGTTAAAATTCAGTAGGTGTTCAAGCAATCAGTGGATGACCTTTTCACAATCAACCGCACACTTAAGTCAGGCCCATTGTGTCTCAAGCAGGAATGAAAATGTTAATTCATGCTTTTATGTCGTCCCATCTTGACTACCGTGACTCCGTTTCCACCTGGCTCAGCAAAACATCTCTGGATCGTTAACAAGTGGGCCAAACATGCGGCTAATAAACTCTCGACCGGGTCCTCCAAAAGGTCTCGTGTGACAAAGATTCTGATTGCACTCCAGCGGCTCGGCGTCGAATTCAGAAGACAATTCAAAGTTGTTGTGATCACCTGTAGAGCTCGATACCTGCAGCCCTGCATCACCAGCAGCTCTCTAAGATCCTCTGATCGGGATTTTCTGGTTGAATTAAAGGCTTAAAACTAAAGGAGACTGTGCTTTTGAGGTTTCCTAAACTTTGGAGCTCTCCCTTTGCATTTAAGATGTGTGGACACCTTTAAAAAGCAGCTCCAGACCCTTTTACTTCAACTTTTCTTTGTGTAATTTCTCTACTTTGACTTTAATTCTGTTTTTTTATGTGTTTTATGTCTGTCTGGATTTATTCTGTGAAGCACTTTGTTACCTCTCCGCTCTCGAAAGCTGCAATATAAATAAAGTTACTTACTTTAAAATTAGTGAATCTAATTAATCTAAAAATGTTTATCCTTCAGCTTTCCTCTGTGTGGGAGTAAGGTGGAGGGAAAAAATACAATCTGACGATACCGACGCTCATACGCACACGCTAGGCTTGACCCTCAGAGTTCAGATGAAAGGGAGGCGGCATTTTCGCTTTTTCTTAGGAAGTAAACGGGATAACTTCAGATGCGAGCAGTTGAATCAACCCACGTGTGAACAAAAAACACAAATCTGCATCTCGGCGTCCTCTGCAGCTGAGATATTTAGAACGAGTAGAACGAGAGGAAGGGAGAGAAGAAAACGTGGAGCCTTGCAGCTCGTAGCGCCGCATCTAGTGTCTTCACCCTAGAGTGTCAACAGGTGAAAGTGGGCGATAACACTGTTTGATGTTGCCAGACAGAATTTCTACCACCCAACTTCACTTCTTCTTCTTCTAGACCTCTCAGCAGACTTCAAAGCCCCCCACCTCCCTCGCCCCCCCCCCCCACACCCCCCTCCTCTATCTCTCTCTTCTCACTTTAATCCACTGCAGCAGAGCCCTTCAGTTCAAAGCGCTCAGGAACACCCCCTCCGCACTAAAAAAAACTGCAACCCAAACTTTTTCTTCAACCACCCCCCCCCCTCCACACATACACCCACCCCACCATACCCCTCTCCTCCCACCCTCCCCCTCCTCCTCCTCCTTCTGCTGAGTCTGAGTAGCAATTACAGCTCTGCTAGTACGCTGACCAGCTCCCGCTATTAATTAATCCCACAAAGAGCGTTCATTTCCTGGCTTTCTCAGATTGACAAGAGATGAAGGGGAGCAGTGGTGATGGTGATGGTGGTGGTGTGTGTGTGTGTGTGTGTGGGGGGGGGGGGGGGGGTAGAGATGCCTGTTTCAAAGGCAATTCAGTCTGACCAAGCTAAAGAGAGGAGAGAAGAAGAGAGTAGAAAGGGAGACGAGAAGAAAGACCTGCACTCCTAAAGTAGGTGGAGGTGGAGGGCGCATTTGATACAGGGCCCTACTTGAATGTGATTGAATGCTTTGTTGCCGAGGGCTCTTTGCTAATCTTTACCTGCACAAAAATTCACAGCACTAGAAAATGCCCGCTGAAGGGCCTGTGAGTTGAGAGGCTTTGGCCTGGGTGGGCGAGACGGTTGGGAAGAGGTTTCATGTCCTGCCTGCGCACCCCTCTCTTCCTTTCGCCCGTTGGTCTCGGGAAAGAAAAGGAAACCCCTTCTCCTCTCACAGACAGTCAGTTAGGTGGGCGGTGGCTGGAGGCATGGGGGTAGGGTGGGGGTGGGGGGTGTGTGTGTGTGTGTGTGAAACCACGCTGAATGAAAAGAGAGGAAAAAGGAGGTTGAGAGAAGAGCGAGACAGAGTGGAATGGGTGGAGCCGAGAGGAACGTCAGCGGGACGAGCGGAGTAACGCCAAGTGGCTGTAAAGGGATTCATTCATAGAGTGTGTGTGGTGTTATGTTTGAATGGTGTGACACAATCTAGCGGTTGGATGTTATTGTGAACGGAGGTATCAGGGCGGCAATTTCAAATGTGGGTGCAGGAATGGAAACGTGTCCTGTAATCTGACATTGCCTTAAGAAATGGGCATTTTCTCATTCGGTGCCCCTCTCAGCAGAATGAAATAGTTTTTCACTGCCTTAAAAAAAAACGTAATACATTTTGGCTCATCAATGGTTAATGTGTTGGCTATGTTTATGCAACTAGAACTATTTTCACTACTGAGGAGACAGGATGGAAACTACCTGGTGTCAAAGTTCGATGCTTTGTACGTCACCCAAACTCCCGACTTAAAGAACAGTCACGTAACGCTTCCCTACTAATATTTGCTGTCTCAAGCATGCGTTTCCTGTTTTGGTGCATTCACTGACCACATTCAACAGACTTGCAGGTATTACAGTAGGTCAACTAGAAACACGAGTCAACTGTGTACAGGGCACAGGAACTCGGTTTCTGGGTTTTAACTACTTTATTGAAAGTTCAGGAACTGTGACTTGATGCTGACATTTAAAAAAAAAAAAAGCTATCCTTTCCCCCCCAGATGTTCAATTCTACAATCATTTTCTTGATGAAGAGGATTGATGGAGTCCTTGTTGGTAGATCTCAGTCCATGTGTGGTTGATTCCAGATGAAAACTGAAGCACATTGTTGTTTATTACTTTGCGAGGCAGCTGAATCACGCGAGAATCCATCTTGTCAGGCTTCAATTTACGCACTTCACTTCACCACAATCCATCTGCCTCACACGATAAGACGGTGATAGATGATGATTGACAGATGGTTCATCCAATCACATGCCAAGTGTTTTATTTGAAAGTGTTTGCTCTTTTCCAAACAATGTCAATGGATGACTTTTAGGTGGTTCTGTGTAAAAAAATAAACCATCTGGTGTGTTAGGTTAATTTGTTTAATCACTTTTATTTAAAAAAAAAATAAATAAATAAATAAAGGGGGCAAACACTAACAATTTTGATGATGCAATATGCATACTCAGAGTCAAAACCAACTATAAAAATCAGGTGCAGTTGTAACATCTGTAGTTGTCTTTTTAAAGCTAATTGGTTCAGTCTTATACTTACAGTTATTAGCTTTGGTAACTTCCAGACATCATGAAACCAGTTGCAACATGAAACATACCCAAAAATACAATGAGAATTAAAATGAAATTATTCTGTAGTTGCAGAGTTTGAACAAAATATGCACTACATATCTGAGAAACTACTATATACACAAAACACAAATATCTTCATCCCTATTCTTTCAAATTAGGTTTCCCACATGAACAAAGAACCTAAAAGAACCTAAAGTATATCTGAACATGTCAATATGAAAAAAAAAACTAAAGGAAATAATCAAGTCTACTTTTATTTAACTTTATGCGAGTGACTTTGAAAGAAAATTCATAACCTGGCTCAGCCTGATGCAGCATCAATAAACCCTTCACTCACCTGATGAAGCATCAATATTTCACGTAATCAATTTCTTTGAAGGTGGTTTATTGAGAGTCTGAAATTCATTTTGAGATGTTGCAGTCAATACAGTTTAAAATATTAAAGCGTGGTCAGCTTCTCTTTGTTTGTTGCGTCCCTGAGGGATGCCGGTAAGAGGCTGAATGAGAAATAATTGTTATTTTCGTACAGCGCTGATGAATGGCATTCAAGAGAATCCAGTCTTTAAGTCAGAATTGACATTTAACACAAAAAGAGGAAGAATGGTGTATTTACTGTCAGCTGCTGCTTTAGTTTGGTGGTTTTTGTTCTTCTGTTTGTGGATATGAAAGACTCAATTCCTTGTGGTCAGTATGACGCCTTTAGTTAAAGCAGTAGCATCGCTCTCCTGGCTTTGTTTACACATTTATTACTCTCTAAAATATGTAAATTGGTCCGTGATTTGGGTTTTTTCTCTACATGTATTGTCTGGCCTGTAGATGCAAGTGTTGCTTTCATTAGTGAACAGAATCGCATGCTAGAGCGATAGATCGTGTTTCTACATTCAAGGGCAAAGCACTGGCAGGTGTGAAAGGAGCAAACCCCTCCGATAGAGGAAGTGAGAATTTAAATATTCAGCCAGAGGGAAAATGAGTAAAGGCCATTTTCACTGACCCCAAATGTCTGCAGGTCCAGTCCCGGCCCTCTCTTCATGCTAGGCCAGATGTTCTCACACATATATTGGTGTAAGCACGCAAAAAACACACAAGGCAGTGATCCCAGAAAAGGTGCTTGAGCTTGAGGGACACTGGTTGTTTTTCTATCATTCATCACCCAGATGTCAGAAGTCATTATTAAGAAGTTGTTTTCATAAATGAAAGGCAGCAAAAAAAAAACTGAAAATTAATGGCCCCACCTGATTGGATGTGAAATCCATTTCCTGTTTTATGTGTGGCCAGAGCTTAAAGTTTGTTTTTCTTTTATTAAGGTGAAGACATTTTCTAATTTTGACTGGGATTTCTTAGCTCACTGAGGTCTATCTGGGACAAAGATATATTACACACATGGTTGAGCTGCCAATTTACCAATCGCTCGATAGTTTGAACACTAGACGCTGTGTGGGTGTTTGCCCCCTTCTGAAGAATATGAGCTGGCACTCTGCAAACAGAGAGCTACCTCCAGGATAATTTGGTCCACAGGGATGGACTTATGAGCCATTAACAAACTTCCCTCTGCGGTTCCATCAGTCCGTGATTGTAAGAAAAACTAACACTTTAAAAACTTAATTTTCCCTCCTTGTTTGGTCGACCTGATTAGCAGACTGCTAATTCTCCTCCCCGGTGCAATTAATCACATTGACACCTGTACTCCAGGCTTTGTCAGAGTCGTCATTCTCACTCTCTGCCAAGGCGGCTTGTAACCGGTGTGCCGTAGGCGCATCACTTACTGTTATTTTTGTCGTCTCATTGCAAGCGTTTCGAAAATTGAAATAAACAAGTACAGAACATCGTTTTTGGTATTTTTCTCAAAGCAATGTGAAAAACAGACTTTATATATATATCAGTGTGTTACTTTTGCAGTTTTCTAGAATCAAACATCTTGTACACTTTGTCAAAGCTGCATTACACATTTCAGCTATCAAATGGTAACTTTTATGAGAGCATTTAGGCGTGTTTGAGGCTATCTTGCTGTATGAATCGACCCATTAAATATTACAATAAACATTCAAGAAATTGTATTTGGAGTGTTGCTTTTATTGCTCTTTCACAGAATATCCACTTATGAGAAACTGCACTTAATTGTTGGAGGGATCTGATTTATTTCATGTTATTGAGACTGAAATAAAATGATACTACATACGACAATCCACATTTTGGCAGATTTTTGAAGGCTATTCACCAGTATATGGATGCTATAAGGGACCCAAATATAATATGATAGAATAAAATATTATATATAATAAAAACATAAGATTAAATGACTAAAACTTAATTCCAAAGTTTTAAAAAAAACTGCATTTTAAACAAACTACGTAACCCTAACTCCAGCACAGCTAACGAATATCACCTCACACATTTTCCGAGGATTAACCCAACATAACCCTAGTGTTGTTTTCAGTAAGTGGTTAATTAGACTTCTTCTCAGGTTGGTGTCAGGTGGAGCTAAAATGGGGATTGTGTGGTCACCAAATGCAGCACACCAATATAGCAGATAGTCCCCTTGTGCACAGGACAGATGAGGTGGCATTGAATCTCTATCAGGTTATAATCAAACAACGACTTGTACAATGGTTAAGCTGGACAAAGCTAAAAATAATAATATTAATTATCAACATGATAAGTCAGTATCTGGATAATTAAATGTTATCTTTTACATCGTTATGTTTATTTTACTGTTTATGTTTGGGCATGAGCAGCATGTGTCATTCTGTAAGATTAATTCCACCGAGTCATAAAGGTGGAAGATGTCAATCAAGCCGAGTTGGTGCACGCCCACACAGTCCTGAGAGGAGATCTAATCAACCAAAGTAAGTGAGAACACCTGTGTGAGTAAACCACAGCTTTTAAAAGCCTTACAGATCACTCAGATAGCCAAACTGTTCTGATCGGAAGAGTTTATTAATTTTATGCTGTGCTTAAACTGCAGAGTTTTAATGCTTTCTTGCATGTAAAGACTGCTTTAGTTTTATATCTTCACCTTTTACGCTAGAAATCAATTGTCCATAAATGAATGGTACTCTATGGGCAATTACTTTATTGTTGTAGCCATCATCATCTCAGTTATGATTACCTGCTAAAAAGCAGGTAATGTTGAGGGTAATAACACCACATAATGGGGGACATGCTTGACTGAGATGAATATATTTCCCTTTAATGACTGAAATGGACACTGAGTGGGAAGTTTGAGAGTTTTCTTCCAGTTTTGGTGATCAGACTTTGTTAAAAAATCAAGTGTAAAGTTCTGAGGAGTTGAAATATTTCACAGAACATAAATGTGATCATGTGATTTTCAAATGATACAGTCGTCACTAAATTCGGTGTGAACTTGCTGCTTCTAGTAAGTTTATGATCCTAGTAAGCTATCCTGTTAATCATGCCACATCTCACATTCATTGTGGTGCGCTTGATGCTACCCACAATGCTAATCTAGTCACTGTGGGGACAACTATTCCAGCGATATGAGAGTTGTCGTTTGGTATCACGACTGTAGTCTGATTTAAAGTGAGAAAGTGCTCAAAAGTTCATAGCTGGGAGTTAAATAAGGATCTTTACAGACTTGTTTTGTGGCTTTTGAAATTCTCACCATTGCTCCTTTTTTAAATTCTTAGTGAATTGCGTCACCCTGCAGTGTTTGAAATGGCAGGCCTGCTGTTATTTGAGAGGTCAGGGGCCAATCTGGGCATCAGAAAGTCCTGGAGGCCTAATGTGACAGTGCACCTGCCTTGCATTTCAATCCTCGCACCCGAAACCTCACACCAGACCTCAAGCTCGGCCCGCGCTGACTCACATGCAGCAACAGCCAGGACATCTGTGGAGCTTTGGCAGCCTGTGCATGTGTGTGTGTGTGTGTACGTGTGTGATTGTCTATGTGTGTCTTTGCATCCAGACAGTGTGTGAGACCTCACATTCCAGCCAACACTGACTCTTAGTCAGGCTGTGTTTGGCCAGCAAGCCACTGGGAGCCGCGCCGTGTGTTACAAGCGGCGGCCATGTCGGAAGCAGAGGCCTGTGGCAGCATCCTGGGCGTCTGCCTGCGATTCACTATTATGATATCCTGCCTGTAAACTCGCACATTGACACACATGTAGTCACTCCTAATTTTTTTTTTTGTCTTTGTGGCTGAAAAAACACTCATACACACACACGTAAATACTTAACACACACAGCGGAGGCGCCCTCCACTGCATGAATATTCATTTGTAACTGTGATGAGCTGTGACATGCTTTCCTGGCAGAACCCTGGGACCACATGGCCGGGGTGTTAGAAAATGAGAAAGGCCGTGTCGGAGTGTGTTACCCAGGCCTGCCTCATTCATTTGGATCCAACCATGATGGTCGGATTTCTCAATCTCAGATGGATTCCAGACGTTCCCTTAAAGCCACTCCTCCCCTTCTTTCACTCTTTGATTTCAAAAGAGGGACTTTGGTGCCGGGTAAGGCTGCAGGGTGAGGGGATATATGTGTACGTGCGCGCTCGCATGTGCACATTTTAAGAGGAGAAGTGAGAAAATGGAAACCATGCCGATGAAAAGGTGCACCTTGCTCTACATATCTCGTGCACTTTTTTTTTTCAAATTTAAACCAGCGCTCGTGGGTAAAATTTCCACCGAGGTAGCCCACGTTAACGAGTTGTTGCTTTTGTGCGGCGTCGGCACGGGGAAGCTGGCATGGCCGATCATGCCGGAACAATGCCGCCTTTCCACGGCTGCCCATTGTGCACAGATCTTTGCATTGTTCGGTCCCCCCTCGCCCCCTTCGCCACTCACACCCGGCCAGCTGGCACGGAGATGGCAGCGCTGTTGACAAGGTTCACAATACCCCCTCTAGTCCACGCCACAATAGAGGGACATGGACACAGGCACCTCTATGGCACACAAGAGGCTGAGG
Source organism: Scomber scombrus (assembly GCF_963691925.1). NCBI lineage: Eukaryota > Metazoa > Chordata > Actinopteri > Scombriformes > Scombridae > Scomber > Scomber scombrus. Next base: position 3,244,168 of record NC_084993.1, on the reverse strand, counting down.
AGGGGATACTGGGGCCTCACAGGCAGGTGGTGCTGCCAACGTCTCCACGACGTGTTGGTAGCTTTCAGCACTGACAAGGGGCTGGCAGAGAGGTTTCTTCTTTTAAATTCCACATTGTTAACGGGGGACTCTAGAGGATGAGTGTTTGTGTGCTGTTTTTTCTCAGAGAGATGGGGAGCTTAGTCTCCTCTCATTCTCACTGCACACACATGCAGCTCAGAGAGGTGCACACACACACATCCTCGAATATCCAACTTTACCTTCTTCCCCTCTGCATCTCTCTGAGCTCAAACTGCTCTGTTTGCCTCAGCTTATTGCATTATTGCACTGACTTTAGACTTTTGTCAAGGCTTATCAATAAGAGAGAAGTGGCAGATTCACATGTCTTGGCAAACCAGAGGGGAAGGAAAAGGTTTTTTTTTTTATTTAGTGAGAGAGGCAGAACGGTGAGGTATTTCAAGTCTCAGAGAGTCTGAGTGACAGCTGGATGCCAGTGTGCTGTTTCTCAAAGTCACGATACGGTGTTTGCGGCGGGTGTCGCATTTGTCTGGTTGCTCTTGCCGGCGCCTGAGCTGCCGGTTTGTCATTTCACGAGGAGATTTAGTGTCTCCGGGAAGCTCCGACTGGGTTATACAAAGTTGAAGGGTGCGTGACAGCGCAGTCGAGGTCCCCGAAGGTCATGTTAAAAATACTTTGTAAGAATAGAATCCAAGACAACAACATTATGTGTGACATAGCCACACGCAAATTGATTTACGTTAAATTCAATTCAAGTTTTTTTGTTACCTGCTCTCCTTAAGTTGTCAAACAGGTTCTAAAGAGTTAGAGGAGAGGAGAAGAGGATGGATAGATGGATGTTAAAACCTTGACAGATTTTACTGAGTCTGATCATAATGAGTGTTTACTGTATATTTGAGACTTTCAAAATTCGAATAAGTGCATTTTGCAACTGATTTTACATGTGTGTATACAAATCTTAAATGCAACTGTCATCTTCAATGTGTCTACAATTTCAAATGGGATGTACGTAATAAAATGTGCAATGCATCCATATTTAAAAACTAATTAGTAACTGAGAGGCAGATTACAAAAACCCATTTTCTGCTATTAAAAAGCATAAGGAATGTTGTTCATTCACCCTAATCATGACGTATATTGGCAATGTCAGAAGCTCTGGCAGTTATGATTGTTCTGAACTTTATATGACCCTTAAAAGGCAACAATAAACCGCCAAAATCAGCACTGGGGTTAAGATTGTCTTGATTTTTCAATGTCTGGCAATGATCGTCAGACACTGTGTCGACTTGTGCACCAGCTTCACCTGAGAGGAACGCTCTTTTGATTATGTGGCTGCTTCTCCATCATCACTGCTGCTTGTCCAGTGCTGCTCCACTGAAAAATCAAGACTTCTTTTTTGTGACAATATTTATGCCTTTCTACCAAAAACGCATTTTGCCTGATTTGTCTGTGAGAGTTTTGGTTTTCCTCAAGTCATGTTGAAAAAGGTCAAATATCAGACTTAACATGTTCTTTTAATGCACCTTTTATAGGAGTGTAAGTGTTTTGAGAATTGTTCACAACCAGGTGGTGATAGTCTTATTCTTGCAAAAAAAAAGTAGTTATTTAATTGATTTATGCTTCTTCTTTTCATTAATGCAAGCCCAGTCTTCACATACGAGCGTCTGTTTCGGCTCATAGCGTTCGGCAACACGAGAACGGCTGTTTGACTGGTGCTTTGCTGTTATTTATTTATTTCCTTTTTTTTTCTCTATAATGGCAGGTTGCAATTTAGAACCTTTTCACCCGTGGACACACAATGTCAAATGTTAATGTATGTGCTTGCATAAATTCGGAGGCGTTCTCTTGTCAGACGACGGCTGCGTGTGAATTTCATTACTGGCAGGGAGGTAAACAGCAGGCCAGTGGCAGCACCAAGATGGTTTTGATGTTGAGATGTTCCACCGCCTCAGATTTTCCAGTGTGGCCATGTGGCTCAACTGACATAAAGAGGTACCTATGAAGAGGCGGGGCCTAATGAGGGCAACAGAGTATAGGACAACCTGAACCTTAGATTTGAGTTAGATTAGAACAGTTAATTTTATTCTAAGTTCTTGCCTCCATTTTCGGTGTGTTGTAAACTTTTTTTGTTTGAAGTTAAAGCGGATTAGCAAAAAAAAATACTTTTGTCAATGCTAGAAAGTTGTCAGACTCAACCATGATAATGGAGAAATGGTGGATTGGTTGCATACTGGTTTCTCATGTTAGCATTACCCGCCAAACAACTACTGCATGGTCTCGCCCACTTTCAAGTTCTACTTCAAGTTTAATTTATTTTCTAATCAGTCCATCCCTGTGGACACCACCCATCTCGCCCTCCTCCTTCTTCCCCCGTTTCCCCTTCAACCCCTCCTGCCCCACCCCAAAGGTTCTCCCCTCCTTGCTGCACTTTTAAGGGAATTGGTACTCTTTGAAATGCATATTCTGCGAGGCCCGACACTGGCATGTGTACACTGCTGAGTAATTGTGGAGGCCAAATGTTTAATTACACATGGCAGGCCAAGCAGCAGGAGGCCACACCGCAGCGGGGCTCAAAAACAACGGCCTAGCCTCTCTTCTCTCGGTCGGACGCGCCAATAACAACCAGCCCCCCCCCCCCCTCGTCCTATTCCAAAAAAACATACTGAGAGTACAGACAGCAGGCAGAGGGGAGGTGAAAGGGAGGGAGGGAGGGAAATTCGTGTTTATGTGTGCAAAAACAGATTAAAGTTAAATTGTAGCTGATGTTAGATCAGTATTCTTCAGTTGTGGATTCGCTACCAAGCTGCAGTTGCGTGCGAAGCAACAATACAGTTCACTGAGCAATGCATACCTACAGTACAAGGTGTGCAAACACTTAGCCGGTATATGTTCGTCTGCTGAATGTGCTTAAGCTTTGCATTAGCCCTATGGTGGTCTTTGGTCTTCTCAGCAGGCCTGGGGTTTGTACTGGTTCTGCTAATGGATCCAGACTGGTCCTGGGGAGCAGGGCGGAGGAGGCGGGGGTGGGGGGGGGGAGTCAGGGAGACTGGGGCCCAGTGTCTGTGACCCCCGGGTGGCGGGGTCGGCGAGAGGAAGTGCAGAGCAGCAGGGGAAGTGGGAGCACCTGTGCAGGTCAGTGGCGGCCCGTCAAGCTTAACTAATTTTGAAATTGACCTCCGACCCCTGTTCCCACGGTGCACCGGGGCAAAGACTCTTCCAGCTTGACTCCTGCTTCTAATTACCGGCTAGAATAAAGTTGTTATCTGATTAAGCCTCCTTATAAAACCATATCATTGATTGTATCCTTTGCTCAGTGTTGGTACAAATTAGCCCATTAACACACAACAGGGATGTGGTGAGTGATTTAATAAAATGAAGCTAAAGCCGATAATGGCTGCAGTTCCTTGAGTGGTTGACCTACTGTGAGGGATTAACAAGGCCTCCTCTCATTGGTGAACTGATATCAACAATACACACACATACTAGCACAGTTAATGTAAGCATAACCCTTGTTACAATGGTAAAACTGTATATTTTATCTATAAAAAGTCAGTATTTACTTTGGCGCTCCTACCATATGCTTACAGTTGATGGATTTACAGCTTGTTGATTGGCTAATCTTGTGTGTCAAGATCAATGATGTGGTGAAATCAGTCTAATCTGTTTGCAAGAGCTGTTAAAACTTTCCCCCCCCCGACATGCAGAAGCTTTTACATACAGTATGTGTGTCTACGGACACCTGTGAGCATGCATGTGCGTACGTTTAAGTCTGTACGAGTGTGTGTCAGTGTCTGCCGGTGTGGTCCGTGTCTATAAGCTGTGCCTAGAAGCTGTAACATGCTCGAACAATCACATGACGATTAAACCGGGGCGGCCCCTCAATTTTCAGCCACACTCGGTGTCATGGGGAAAGCCGTCTGGTAACAGGAGCACTGCCAGATGTTTGGATGTTATAGTTTCATATTGGGTGGAAAAAATGCATTTACTCGTGTAATTTATTTAAATAACTTGTGTGTCCTGCATGTTGTTTTAAGATAATGTTGCAGAAACCCTTAACATGCTTAATTTTCATACAAATAAAAAATCAATACTTTTCTACACAGTGCAAAACTCTTTAAATTACAATTGTGCAAATCTTTGATCAATTACTTTAGTTGACAAAAAGAGAAATAACCAACATGTGTATTCAACACAGCTGCAGAAGGAGTTCCTGTTGTTGATGCATTGTTGTGGTTTTGCAATGCATTACACTCCCAAGTTATCACCTGCCAATCAAACAGTATGGTTGCTCTAGGACGTCTTCATTCTCACATGTTCTGTGTCTGTAGATGGTATTTTTTCATTTTGCAGTCTTTTTACTTCCATTTATTTAAAAAAAAAAACTGCCAGAAAAAATAGAAAAGTCATTGCCTCTTGCACCAGAGGATTAAAGATCAAACAGACATTGTGTGAATGTGAAATCTTTCATGAGCTGGCAGCAGGTTAAACGGACTAAATCAGGTTTTAGATTTTTACCTCGGGAGTAAAAATCACCCTTCTTTATTCCTCTGCAGCAGAAGGAAGGATGAGGATTCATTTCAAGGCGCGTTTTAAGGTGGACTGACCGGTGAGCATTGTCATTGAGGGCACCTGAATGATGGCAAACAGCAGAGAGCAACATCCGGCAGCAGGCTTATTTTTCATCCTAATTGTCACAGCCCTTTGTCAGGGTGCAGGGGCAGCCGGGACGCTTGGCATTCTTGACTCCCTGCCAACTCTCTCCCGCAGTATCTATCTCCCTCGCTCGCTCTTCCCCTTCACTAATAGAATTTTTCCTTGTTTGTCGTTGCCATGGCGAAGGGATCATTGCCAGGCGTGTTGTGTGTTGACACATCTTCTGCTGTGCAATTTGGGACGTTAACGCCATGAAGAAAGGGAGGTTTAGCTTCAGCAGATGGGGATTCAAAACCTCTAGCGGGCAGACAGCAAAAGCACGGTGATGACCTCTGACCTTTGATGCACACATGGGCAGATGCAAAAAGTGACGATAAAACATGCATGAATACACACTTAAACACTTGTTGTGGATCTGTTATGTATATATTTATGAAATGTTTCAGAAACAACATGAATATTTCTTCCACCACTGTAGAAATGAAGACACGCTGGAGTAAATATATGTGGTTCTGTATAAGTAAAAATATGACTGACTTAAATTTCATAATAATATTTACCAAATATCCATTTGCTAGTCGTCTGTGAGTAAACATTGCCACAAACTATACACATTCAAAGAGTGGGGAAGTTAACTTGACTCAGCTGTCTGAAAATAATCAGAGTCAGATGCATCACATGCAGCGTTGATGTTACATGGAGTCCTTTCTTCTTCGGTCCAATTCCTCTTTCAACTGCATGATTTGTTGACTTACTATATGAGCCATGTATGGGTGTGGCAAGAATCATTCATGGCTTATTAATTTCATCCAGTCTTGGGGAATGCACTATAGCTTATAACCGCATAAGAATACAATGTGACTCAATATTAACATTTATCTTTTATAATAAAGTTGATCTGGTGAAAAAAGGGGTGAGGAAACATCACTTTGGGGTTGTTATCTATCACCAAGCAGATGAGAGGTGATGAAATTGATCATGTCATTATGTTTAGAGGTTAGACGAGTGATTCAAAGTTTGACTCACTGAAGTTTAACAGAGCTGAATCATCACTTTTGACAGGATCTTAGCATGACACCCTGCCTTGTTCAATGGACTTTAGGGAAGCACTTTAAAAAGTCTTATAAAGATAACACACCCTCATTAGTTCTGCTTATATATTCCTATTTGCATGACACATAAGTTCCTTTAATACGCTTATCATTGTTTTGTTATTTACATCTTTCTTCTGCACATCTTTGTCTGTTCATCATTGTTTGGCAACTCCTAACAGTTGAAGATATTTCCCGAGCTCTCCTAAATATTGGATGAGACAGTATTTATTTCCCAGGTTAAAAAGGTCAACAGATGTTTTTACTCTTAAGCTTATACATAGGGCCAAATATGCATTACCTTCAAAAGTCTGTTCTGTTGTGAGGCAATTAAGAAATACAGACCCTGATTTAGTACATAAACATTGTTTCACCGCTGGAACATATACAAATTGAAAGAGTGGGAAAGTTGACTTGACTCAGCTGTGTGAAAATAATCAAAGTCAGCGAATCACATTATAAATCATATGCAGCATTGATTCTGTTAACTTGTGGCAGAAATCTTAATTATGCCTAAAAGTGGCAGAAAATATGCATCAATCAATGCTCATGCCAGTCAGGAAGACTCTGAGATACTTGAGAAATGCTAATATGCTAAAATGTTCAAAGGAGCACTTAGATTTTCCATTTCGGGTTGAGAAAACTATTTGTTTTCTTGTGGTTTATGAAAATGATTATGTCAAAAATATTTTGCCAGCATGCTAAAGGCAAAATTGTTTCTTCTTTTCTGAGTTGACATATTGGAGATATGAGGTTTTCACCCATCAGTGACAGACACAAACAGACACGCACACGCACCTCCTCTGTTTCCCACAACCGTAACCTCTGAATCCCAGCGTTCTCCCTCTATTGTTCCTCCACTGCTAGTCATTACCATCATAAAGGCTGTGAGGATATGCATGGTTTCATTCACAAAATCATCTCCCAGTGTATGGGCGATGAAATCTAGGGAGGAGTAGGAAGAGGGGGAAAAAACTGCCCCAGGAGCAACAACTAAATGAAAACAGCAGTCTCAACCCAAAGCGTGTTCACTCAAGCAGGAATCAGCAGAACAAAGAGGCTGTTGTGTGTTTTCAACAACCCCGGTGTTGTACGGGGGCCTTGACCTTAGCCGAGCTTGACCCTAACCTGTAAGAGAAGGGGTTGTTTGTTTGGAAATGACACATTACACCTCATGTGTTGGACGACAAAGCTGCTGTCAGTCACAGCACCACATGAAATCATTGATTCTGGGATTCATTGATGCTCATGATGCTGCGCCTTGTCAGAGCGATTTAACTCATGATTGAATGTTAGAATTATCATCATGTGAGTTTGATGTGTTTGTGGAGTTACTTTAAGTTGTAATTTCATTAACAACTTTCTTGCTTAGTTTATATAAAAAGAAATGGAGAAAGAAATGGTGGGTTAGCAAACTATAGACTCTCACTTTACTGAAAGTTTAACAAAAGACTGAGCTTTGTTGCCTTCTGCTTTATGTAAGAAATTGGTGAAAGAAATTGGTTATTCTGCCTCTTCTACAACGTCTATGATAATTTAAAAAAAATCTACTATCAAATGACATTATATGTATGCAGGGAATCTCTTAATTTCCCTTTATGTGTGCCAAAAAAGGCCAGATAATGATTAAAAAAGAGGTCAAAGGTTATTACTTTTTTTTGTCATCAAAATCCATTAAATCTTCCACATAGAAACAAGGATGTTTTTGCCTATTTCTCACCTCTTTCCAACTTCCTTACATGTGTATTTACCTAAACTGCCTCCAGAAAGTCAATGAGTTGAATTATCTGTCGGAGACCCTTCAGTCGACTGAGATTCAGGATCAAACAGATGGTATCACAGAAATGCCTGAAAAGTTAATATTTCGAATCAGACGATGCTGTGAATTTATCTCAAATGTTCAGGCCTACTGTCTTTATTATTTATCTAGAAAATAATTGCAGTCTTACATAATTTAACTTGTTAATTTACTCTTCTACAGATTCAGAAATAAAGAAGTAGGCCTGTCCTGTTGAAGAAGAGATGTCAGTTATTTCAGTGTTTCAGTTGTTTATTCATTTCCTTGTTTTTTAAAGTGATATTTTAAAAAACATAGGCTGCATGCAAGAGCGTGATTGAAACAGAAATACATGTGTGCTGCCTGTCTCACTATTCTGACAGATCCATATGGTAGTCTGACATTATATGTTGACAATTCAAATAGGCTGCAATTCCAATCTTTCATCATATGCAGCTGTCTGTTATTGATTTTTACATGCTGAAAAATACATTCCTGTGAATCTGTTGCATTCGACCATGTTAATGTGGTCGAAATCATCACTGGACCTCAGACCAATGGACTGTCTGATTATAAGATAGTCCATATGAAAGAAAAAGGAACAAATAGTTGAATTTTCATATTGGTGAATCGGGTTCAGCCCTATAATATGTGGCACTCAGCCCAAACCCATTAGTTCCTACTGATGATGTACGTTTTTAAAAGCACATCACAAATATGTTTTTCATGTACAAAATGCCTCTTACGTTTTTTTTGGTTTTTTTTAAACAGATGGGCATTGTAGCTTGAAGCAAACATTAATCAAACAGGAGCAAACAGTGTAATTGTTGGGGACTATTTTTAGCTGTGGATGAATACACAGTTGGTCCTCTAGTGAGTATTTCTAGCAGCAGGATGGTTTATGTGGGATTGTCTCATAATAAATTGCAGTGCTCATGTTCATAATAATGAGTAAACATGTCACCTGATGCAAGTTTGTCACTCATTGATGTGTTTTGATAAGAATGGAAGTCTATGGCATACAGGAATAAGCTATATCACATAATTGACTGCACAATATTGCAAATCTTAGTCTTTTCATTGGATTTGTTGACACAAGCCTTATTCTTTAACAATAGGTAAGGCTTATGTATGATGTCATATGGGGATTTGGGGAATTGGTGGCTCGGTTGAAGCAGCCTTCGAATTAACTATCCACAGTTGGCTGAACTGTAAATACCTTGCTTGTGTTTTTAGCTTCTGTCCACTTTACACCGGCGAGCGAGGCTCCCCCGCTACCCTGAAAGACTCTGAACATGAGGCGGCACTCAACGCATGCTGGGTCTTCGTGCCTGCTTGGAAACACATTTGAACAATGCTTTACCCGTGAGAGACGGGAGGCACAGAGAGGATTCTGAGCACGACCTTCTCACCCTGAGAGAGCAAACAGCTAAAGCTAGAGAAAACAAACAAGAAATGCTTTTAATTCAAATCAACTCAACAATGAATCGGTGAAAAGGCTCCACTCATAAAAGTACATCCTGCGGGATATCCTGATTGTCCTGCGCAACGCCTATTCACATTCACCTTAAGGAGTTTCAACACCCAGACGGTTATATGGACTGGCTCCTGCAAGCACTTAGACAAATGCAATTTCAGTTTATCAGGCAGAACATACTTTAGCAATCATCTCATTTTCCACTTGGTCTCCCTCTCACGTTCCCAATCTATATTATTTTCACATGCCAATATGGTGATCATACAGCTCATCCACCGGAGGGGAGAAGGATTTGCATACAGGTTCTCATAGTGAATGTTGAGACTGTGCTATCAGTGCAGGGGAATGAAAAGCACACATGCAAAAAACATAATATATATGCATACATACAGAAATACTTTAGTTTGGAGTTGTTTCATGAGCATATAACTTCCACTTGCAAAGATTTACACAAATATGTAAAAATGATGTTTATAAGACAAACATATGGTTTTACTTTGAGTACAGTAGGATATCTACTGTATGCTGAAGCCGATGCAAGAGGGTGACATTGAGAAAAAGTCACAGATATATTGTATATGCTGCATGCACATATACCACAATGGGAGAACAAGAATACAAAAAACCACAAATACTCTGAATTGTAACCACTTATTGCTTTATTAAAGGGACATTCCACCAATTTCACATAATGAAGATCAGTTTATTTGTGAGGAAAGGTGCTACTCAGCAAATAAAAACATTATAGTTTCCTCTGTTGCTCTGGAGAAGCTCCGACAAGTCTGGGTGAATAACCTCGATGATGTCATAGTGATGTCATGAGAGTTATCTAATCTTGAGCTCGAGTGTGTGTTGAGTTTGAAAGATGTTTCGTATTGATCGTAATGATGTACTTTTTACCAAAAACTGTTCTCATTATTTCACAAAATGAACGTATTTCATTACAACTAACTTAAAACATAAGTTGGAAAGTTATTAAAATAAGAAAAAAAGATCCAGGCAGTACGTATAGAGACGATATTGTAGCCTAGAGTGAGTGTCTACTGCAGCTGCTGCTTTATGAGAAATGTAGGATCTACAGTAGTGTTTTTTGGAGCGTAACCCATATAACAGTATCAATTCTTTGTTAATCTGTCAACTTTATAGTATTGTTGTTACTAAAATTTGCATTCTCTTCCCACTTTCCTCCTCAATTCCTGTTACGGGAAGCATTTTCTGAGCTGACCTCACCGTCAAGAGGATGTTGTTTACTGTGAACTGTGGAGGCAGTTGTCATTTTACAGCTGGAAAGAACATGTAGATGTGTATAGACATGAATGGCTATAAAATCAAATCAATCTTCTCCTGTGATGAAAAGTGGTAAAAACACACAAATGGACAAGTGCATAGACACCAAGGTATAGTCTGCTCCCATATAAATATGCATAAATTATAGCCATGCAATTACACACACACTGGCCATGAATTGATACAGAATACAGTTCAAGATGCCCTCATAGGTACATTCCATATTCATGGGACATTAAAACTCTCTTGCTATAATTAATGGAGAAATGTATATAATTGCCTTCCACTTCTTTCCCAGCAGCTTGAGCAGAGCTCCATCTGACAATCAAACCATCGTGCTGATCGTTTCAGTGTGTTACGTTTCAATTCCATCACATATGCTTGTTTAAATATTTCACTTGTGATATGTAATATGCAGGGGGGGGGGGGAGCACAGCACTGGAAAAAGCCCTCAGATGGTGCGCTTGATAATTGGTGGGTGCAGTTCTCTCTCCCATCTTCACTCCTTCACTCCTTCTCCTCCTTCTCCTCCTTCTCCCCTCTCCATCCCTTCCCTCAGTTTTGCACACCTTGCAGACCCGCGTTTACCGCTGACTTCTGAATGCCTTTGTTAAACAGCCATTTACACCCGCGTCCCGTGAATACATTCCCTTCGGGGTGAATTCCATAATTTTTCATGTGCCAACGTGATGGATCGTCCCGATTTTAGATCCCAACTTTGACAAGCAGCCGAGGAGGGACCACACCACTATGGAGTGGCCTTTGTTTTGCATTGCAGCCCATTTACTGATAGACAATAAATCTTCCCCATGCAAATTTTTATCTCCCCTAAGTGTATGATTCTTCCTGAAGGTTAACATGGATTGTGATGGAATTTAGCATTTTAGCCACAAAATGGTGTCTGTGCTTGTCCTCACGAGGAAATAAGCCATGCAGATAAACTGGCAATACAGTCGGGGATTAGTGACGATGAGTGATTTTATGTTGGTTGTTACAATTTGATGGCTCTTGCGCTGTAAATGCTTGAAATAAAACCCATTAAAGTTTTTTAGTGTACACTGTCTCTACACTCTCCCGTACTTTTGCAAAACCATCTGAAATTGCCCCTTCAGGATTCCTGTGAGCCATTATGCATTATGTGTGTATCAATGTGTGCGTGTGATTAAAATGAACCCGCCAGCTTGAGTACCTGCAACCGGCGAGCCTGCACGCAGAAGGAGGCACAACAAAAGCGGGCGGGCCATTCTCCCTCTGATAAACAGACATAATTCAAATGTCAGCATTTGAATGTCATCCTCAAAGAGCTCTCTCCATCAGTGCTCGAGTCATTACAGACGATAGGGGGAGAAAAAAAGGAGGGGGACATTGTTTCATCTGTTTTGAGCTTTCTACCCCTCTAATTATTAAAGCGCCTTTCTTCCCCCTCTCCACACCCGCACCCCCTCTTTTGAAAATGCACAGAGGGAGAAAGAGATTAGAAGTATTGTTGCCTTTTGACAATTCTATCCCCCCCCGCCCCCCCACCATCTCCTCTCCATACAGGTTGAGTTTTAATTTGTGGCCGTTGAAGAAACAGAGCCCAGATGGCGAGGCAAAACTCGTCATCCCTCCGTCTATCTTCCCTCTCTCTCTCTACCTTTCTCCCCTTCAGAACCAGCACCAGATAACAAAGATATGCAGATGAGGCCGAGGCGGCGAGCTCTGGATCGGTGCCAGAGAGATCGTCTCTCACAATAGCGGGGACAAATTGATGTGTCCTGCAAACTGTGCCACAGTAGCAGCGGGTTACTCCACGGCCTGCCAAAACCGTCAGTCCACCGTGCCAGGCGGTGTGCCCCTGGTGGCAAAGTGAGGACATCAGCTGCTGAGCGATTGCCAGAGGCCTGTGAACCAATATGTAGCATCGGTGTCAACGATGTCATTAGACACAAAACGACGCTGCCAGCAAACTCATTAGTCCGAGTGGAAGTGACCCAACTCTTCGTATAGCAACGATACGAGCAAAAAATGCACTTTTTAGAGGACGCTTTGAATGTTTGATAGTTTTCAAGTGCAGCAGTTCTTCCCAGTTGTGAGGTTATTGGTTCAGATTGATAAGATGAAGCATGCAATACAGGACTACAGTGGGCAACAAATTATGCCAAGTGGTATTCCCACCATTAGGCTTAGAAAGACTCAGAAAAACACGTGAAAATGTAATGTGTGTGTAGTGCAAAAAATTAATTTAGTGTCACTTTGTGAAAGGGCATTAATCAGTACTTTTGTTGGCTTTTGTTTAACTGTGTCATGGCCTCCAATGACCTGGATAAATAATGAAGATGAAGAATGAAATCGAGGAAATTGGAAAAAATGTCCGATGACATTTGAAGTTTTCCAACTTGCCTTCTGGGTCAGTAAAATAGGGCATGAGCTGAAAAAGTAAAATCACATCCAGAAGGTGCAGTAAGTGATGCAACTTTCCCCAAGGACCATCCTCCAACCTCCAGCAGTTGAAGATATATGGCTTATATTTGTATAAGCTAAAAAACAAACTTTTGTAATCACTTTTCAAGAAAATAGCCAGAAGATTGTGAAGTTGGTAATGGTTGGTAACTTCATTCTAAAAAAAAAGAGTAACAAAAGTATACTTGATTTTGAATAAAAGTGTGTTTTAAGACTTTTATAAGTCACTTTGACGTTAGCAGAAAACTGACTGTTGGAGAAAACAGCCTCTCAGAAATCCATCTATATTATTCCAACTCTTCTGAGGATTGATCCTTCGTGAAATGATCTCTCCACAGAGGAAGCTCTACTGGATCATCCAGGCTGGAGACTGCACAGGCCTGCAGAGACACCAGCAGGCCCCTGGTGGCCTCTCCGCGTCTCTGCTTCCATCTTTGATACGTAATGAGTCTCCCCGCTTTCTTACAATCAGCACAAATCAATATACATGCAACAAACATGCCTTATCCCTCTTCTGATGAATGGCCTGGGTGGGGAGAGAGTAAGAGAATGTAGAGAGAGGAGCGGGAGAAGGATGGATAGAGGAGGGGAGGAGAGATAATCATATCTCCACCCTCAGTCAATAAGCCTACGCCTCATTACCAATGCATGAGGGAGGGATGTGAGGGGAGGAAGCGATGGAGACAGTATGCACTCACATACTCATACTGTCATTACCTTAAATTAGCGGCAGAACATGATTATCCCCAAACTTAATGCCACTCTATTCATATGGTGTCATCTACACTTTGCCTGAGGAGGAGAGAACGTATTGCACCAAATCTGTGCCGTCATTAAAGTGTAAATTGAAAAAATTGTGCACAGAATATTTATGTTCTGGCTAAAAAATATTCACCGCTCACGCAAACGTGTTTTAAGAGTGTAAAAAAGGTCACAACTGCAAGATCTTTCTCACCTGCAGTGATTTAAATTTTCCAACTGTGGCTCCATATTATTATGACTCAGGTCTAAAAACTGCTCTTATTTGATGTAGGAGAGAGAAATGTCTAACTACAGACATTCATTCATTCATCCTTTAACATGTGAGCTAGACATATATGATCATTGTCCTGAAATAGTGCAAATACTGAGATTTGCTGAGGTCTTATTCTGCAAGATGTATTTATTGTTTCTGTGTTGCACTAATATGAGATATTTGTCATCTTATTTCCTGATAGTTTCTGTGCAAAAAGTTTAAATTTCTTTCATTTGACCTCTTTTCCTGACATTTGAAACAGCATTTAATTGTTACTTTTTCACCATTTCAAATATCACACGTAATACATAATGCATTTGGGCTTTCGAGGTATTTCACAAGATGTGGAAAGGTCTTATATTATGGCCAGATAAGGATAACAATTATCAGTGAAGAAGAAAAAAGTATCTGCACTTAAGTTTGTAAAACCTTAGCAAACTGCTTCTGAATATACAAAGAAACTAAATTAAACAGGTGATTTGACTTCCATGCACCACATCTGGAGGGAGTTGGCATTGTTAGTAAAGTTGAGGTCAATTAGGTCTTTTTTTAGATGTCTTTGTTTATATTTTCCTCTGCAGCATTTCTTTTTCTGAAGGATCTGTTCATTGATCCACAAATCCTCCAAGATCAGGGTTCTAGCTTTCACAGCTTCGGGGGGCCATCTCTCCTGTGCTTTATGTGGTCGCCAAGTCCCCCAACCCCCTTACCCCCCAAGGGCCACTGATCCTGAGGGTCCCCGGAGTTCGGCTCTTTCAGCCAGATTGACAGATACTAATAGCATGGATGCCTCTCATCCCATGGAGACGGCCTATTAGGGCAGAGAGCCGAGGGGAGACCAGGAAACTAGCCAACTAGCGGCTGACTTATTAGCGAGATTGGCTAGTCTGTTTTCGCCGCTGTGGGGTGCTGCGCCGATATGCAAATGTCACATCGTCTTCTTCTTCCATTCTCTCCTCCCAGTCCTCCATCCATCGTCTATTCCTATCCTCCGTCCCGCCCTTTGCTCCCTCCCTTCATCGCCTCTACTGCTCATCTGCTTCACTTGTACTCCCATCACTTCTTCCACTCCTTTTTCTCGTCCCCTCCCTCCTTCCGAAGGGCAGGTCCCCTTCCTAATTGATCTGTGGAGATTTTCGGCTAACCTTCTTCCCTCTCGCAAAGAGAGATGAGAGAGCCGAGATTAGAGGTGCAAAAAGGGGTGGAGACAAGAAAGATGGATGGGTACTCTTTATGCCACTGCTGATATAGTAAGCGTATAATGCTACCGATCCATTATGTAAACAATGTAGAAAAAT
This sequence comes from Scomber scombrus, assembly GCF_963691925.1. NCBI lineage: Eukaryota > Metazoa > Chordata > Actinopteri > Scombriformes > Scombridae > Scomber > Scomber scombrus. Next base: position 3,229,110 of record NC_084993.1, on the reverse strand, counting down.
GTTTTTTAATATGTGGCCACTGTGTTCTTGGCTTTTTCTGAATATATTTATTTCCTGTGACTAGAATATGAATGTAGTAACATCCTCTCATTATTATGAATGAAGAAGGTGATTTAAGCTCCAATGTGCTGCTGTTAATAAACCAAACTAGAAGAAGACAAAGATACTGAGGATGTCCCTGGACAGTTCTGGCTTTTGCCCGGTTGAGAAACCAGTGAGGTGATAAGCGGAACCATTATCCAGGCGATCGATGAATGGGGGACGGTGATTAATGTCACCCTGAGCTTGCATGTCTAAGGGCTGGGCCACAGGGACTACCAGTGTCCCCTCTCAATACACTGCTAGCAGAGGCTCATAACAGCTTTTATGGACAAGCCAATTACTGTACTGTTGCTTTATGGTGAACAATTTACATCAAGCTCCAGTGATGTCTTCATACTGGATGCTTTACGTCTTCTCTACACTTTATCTTTCAGTATTTTCTGTATTGTCACATATTTTGTCTTATGTACTAATAATGCTTTAAAGTCATTTTGATGATTTGAACAAATGATACTCATCCTATACTGATACTAAAAGTCTGCACTGGATTGTTTATTGTGTCCAGGGTGAGAGAGAGCTGGTCTTCCACCAATGAGCATAGCAGCATTAGAACCAAAGCCTTTGGAGATCTTGAAGATAGATATGGAAATAACATATTTATCCTATACAACAAGAATATACTTTTCTGATTGAGAAAGTGAGGTTTCTGGAAAATGTGGATTTAAATTTAAGAAACATTTGCAAAATTAAAATCCCTACTGCCCTTTATAGCATATTCTTTGTCTTTTTACATCCAATACCAATGTGTTTAAAATGAACCAAATCAATCAACTCCAGTAGGTTAAGATTAGGAAATGATGCCACTCTTGTCATACATGTCATTTGTTTTATTTTCCATGTTACTGTTCTTACTGTGATTGTTATCATATATAATTTATCCTTTTAGCCCTTATAAATGTGAGCTCAGGGCATTGCTGTGAAAGAGCTTCATGCTCAGTCAATTTTCACTGAATATACAATGGCTTATACAATTTAAGGTATCATTAGGGTTAAATAAATATATATATTTTTTTAAATTTGGCTAAGATTAGGGGGGAATTAGACATATGTTTAATAAAAAGGTGGATAAAAATGCAAACTCTAATGCATAAAGATTCATGTCTCAGGACTCTACTCTCTTATTTGCCACTTCACCATATGAAGAGCACACTACTGAATATTAGCAATGGACATGCATTGAGGACGTGTGCAATCATCCAATATAGATATAATTTGTAAGATAAAAAATGAAAAATAAAATACCACTTGTAAGAAATGAAGGTGACCAATTGATTCAGCTATGGTCAATTTATTTGTGGTATCAAAATGGATTGATTTTAGAGATTCTTACAGGCGCAGGTGCTAAAGCAGATATCAAAATCACCTCCAACATATTTATCCTTTCAAGTGCAGCAGAAGAGGAAAGCAGCTTTTGCACCACAGTTCTGGAAAATGTGGGATACATTTTAAGAAACATTTGCAAAATTATGAGCAAAAAGTAAAAGCAGTTATTCCGTGACACTGACATATTGATGAGTATATATGTCACATTTCTGGTACCTTTAACTCCGTGCATTTGCTATGAACCCACCATCCATCCACTTCTTTTCCCTTCCACTCAGCTATCTTCTGTGTCACTCAGCGATCACAGAACAGCTCTCTCCTCTCTCTTCCATGCAGCTATTATTTACAGGATTAGAGTGGCAGAGATCTTAGCACGAACACTCCTCTACTGAGAGTGGAGAAAAAAGACAGGCAAATTACCAGCTAATGGACCACCGGGCACTAATATCTAAATCCCCAATCTGTCTGTAATTGCTGCAAAATGCTCCGGCTTGTGCTTTATGGGAGACTTCTAAGCGTTTCTCTCTTTTTTCTCCCCTCTCTCGCTCCTTTCCTTGCTTTATTAAAGCAACAAGGAACAGGGGAAGAAGAAGCAGGGAAAAAACGACTAGTGCTCTCATTTTCCCTTTGAGTCCTTCCACTTTCCCCGGTGGAATCCCCGAGACATCATTAATGTCTCTCCTCTCTTTCATATCTCAACAGAAAGAGAGTGAAGTGACCGTCCCGCAGCTGGCTGCCTTCCTTCCCCGTCTTCCCCTCCGTCAAGGAGCGAGTGATTAATTTCCTTGTAAGGAGAGATACAGAGGGAGAGAGCGGGAGGGAGAGCTCTGTTTGAAAGGTGCTTTATTTGCATTAGCATTCATAATTACTTAATGACGAATCAGATATGGTTCATTGCGACTAAGTGCAGAAACAAGCTGTCGGAATCATGTATTTCAATTAGAATACCACTAAAACATGGTCCTCCATGACCGTCTAATATAAGGAGGACTTTATTTATTTAGCTGGCGAATTATTATTGAGGAACAAGGAGGCCCTGTTTCATCCTTCCTCCATCCATCTACACTACAAGACAACGCTCTAATTAAAGGATGAGCGTAAAGCATTGATGGTTTATTAGAAATGCTAAAACAATTAAAGATGAAGATAATGTATTTCAAGACATATTTGACAGCCAAGAAGTTAGTGTAAAACCTTTTGTCACAGCATTATCCAGGGGACATTTTCATGGTATTTAATCATATTTAACCTGCACTTAGTTTATATCGTCACATTTCTACCGTATGTAAAACTGACTGTATTATAAAATATAAGCATAGCACTCAGCAGGATGATAGATGATAGAAAATAAAGCAACTGCCTGGAAACTGAGTAAATAAATTTGAATGCGGCACAATTTGCATTTTGAAAACCTTTTTTAATATACTCAACATTTTGATAGACTTGCTAACTAACATGACACATACACTTCCAATGAGAAATGGCAGCTACTAGCAGTAATAATGCTAATCCAGACTGCACAAAATTAGCTCTAGCTGACAGCACAGGTTAAAAGCACTCAAGTGATGTTAGCATTTTAAAAAGTAATGATAGATAAAATGACTACCTAAGCTTACTTTAAAGTCTCCTCACCAGTTTCATTGCAAAACTACCCTCCACTTTATTGAAATGCAGGGCTCTGATCTGATTTATAACAGGGTGGATTCACACTTTTTCTGCATATTTCCGCTCATAACTTTTGCAATTTGTGTAGCTCACGGCACGAAAAAAACAACTTCTCATGGTAATTTCAGCTCTGAGTCATTCCTGCGTGTTCGAACACTGGTCTATGGTAACCGATTTAGTATGATCGTTGCTGCTTTTCAATCTTAAAGATTAATTTCTAGACTAAAAGGGTACCATATCCTGCAAATAAACTACATTTAGTCCTGACTGCTACATCCTCGAACATTGAGAATATAACTTAACTTTCTGACATCTCTATAAAGACCCAATCATTGAATCTGGGTGTATTCCCTGGATCAACACTCTTCCCTTATCCCACTAGAAGATGGAGCACACCTGGTAGGTTTGTTTTTAATACAGGACCCCTCATCCGATGATATCTTTCAGTGGATCCGAGGAGTCCACAAACTTGCAATACTTCAAAAAAAAAAAAAAAAAAAAAGAACAAGGAAAAGTCCTTCACAACAAAGTAACTTCTCTCTTTCCTATCACAGTGTGCAAAAAAGTGCCTCCTTAGCAATATCCCTTTTAATCAAGCCAAGCCACAATAGGAGCCAGCAGGAAGCATGTGTAAATGATGCATTAATAACCATCCCATCCACACTCCCGGAGGCAGCACCGGCACGTAGGGAGTTTAAATATCTCTAAGGGATACCTTCATCTGAAAAGTGCTCTGCTCTCTCTGCTCAGAGCCTCTGCTGGAAAGAAAGAGAGAGAGGGAAAAAAACTCAAACTAATTGTGAGGAGTTCAATGGCAGTTCAATGTGGAGTGCACTTTCCAAGGCCTCGGCAGAGAGCGATGGAGGATGGACGATCATGTCCGCATCGCTCTCGTTGACGGCTATTTTAGAGGGTTGTAACCTTTGATGATGAGCTATTGACAATGGTTTTCAAACTTCTTTCCCCTCTTGATACTGACATTAACAGAAAACACACACTTCTCTTTATAGAGCTGTATTTAATGCAGCTCACTTTACGTGCAGAGACTTGAGTGAAGACAGTAAAGTCAGGATAACCTTGTCAGTTTCTTCATAACACGGTAAGCAGACGATCAATTCAAAATCAAAGATCCCACGACGCATCAAAAATACAAGAATTTTCCAACCTTAGACACGTGACCAGAGAAGAAATACGCTGTGTATATCTTGTTTTTTAATGTTTTTGGTGTATCTTTATTTTCATTTTATTCCCACAGATATCTATCCACACATAAACCTCTAAATCCTACAAGTTATGCCAAATGTGCTGCCTGGATTATGTTCACTGCTGATAGTTTGCTTTTGTTTTAATCCAGGAAATGTGAAATCCTTAAACTGTTAATGTTGGGCTACTGGAACATGTAATTAAGGTTAGGGGAACTTGCATGCTTCAGTAGACCACAAGTTTCACCAAACCTTATCCAAGTGCTTTGAGCTGCCTACACAGAGATAGGAGCAGATATTTTAGAGATTTTACTAGTTTTCAGATATTTTCTTATTGTTCATTTTAAAGAAAAATACTTGCAAAACATATTTACTGCAATTTGCTTGTATGATTAGCATTTTTGGGGACAAAGTTGAGGTCAGAGGTCAAGGTGAGCTGACATATAAAGATCCAGGCTGATAGGTAGCATTCAGCAGGAAGGAGTTACACCATCATGAGGGTTTATACTCAGGTAATTCTCGTTTATTTTACAACCCTGATGCCCGAAAGTATTTTACAAATGTCACAAGGTCCTGTGTCTGGTTTGTAACGTGGTAATTCATTTGGATAGAGAGCAGCCATAACATAATAATAGATGATTAACATAAGATGAAATAATCATTTTAACATCATGAATTATGAACCCAGATTGGTCAGAGTTTGCTCTCAATATGCAGGAACAGCTGTTAGTGTTTTTAATTACATGAAAACAATTTGCAAATCAGCTGGAAAACATACATCGAAACACAGCTTTATTGGTTTAACTAATCAATATTTCACTGCTTACTGTATATTACCAATACTGTGCATACCAAACTTGACTTGTTTGGTGTTGAACCAGTGTGCCGGCCTTGCTCCTGAAGCCTTGATGAGAAGCCCAATCAATGTGTTGAAACATCAACCGCCGCTGCCTCTAATCCAATACTGTTTATGTCTGCTGCAGTCGATAGCCTGTAACCTTGGACATGGGCGCCTTCGCGTCACCGCTGTCATCATGCAAAAACCTCATAACTGCGATTTTGCCTGGTCTTCATGTTTTCACCTCATTTGAGAGAGTGCATGCTTTGGTGCGGGCTGAGAAAAATCCCAAACGTCTCGGGGATCATGAAGGTCTTTCAAAGCCAATCGTCCATCGTGGAAAACACACTGTCAACACGCTAAAACCGAAGCCGTTCCTCTGAGTTGCTGAAAAGTTGACATTTTAGAAGTACGAGGTTTTTACCCTGCAGCGATGATATATTATCCTGCTGTGGAAGCCTGGTGTGTGAATGAGAACATCTGGCCATACAACGGGAGTGTGTGTGTGTGTGTGTTTGTGAACAGATGCGCGCTCATGTACACAATGACACAAACTCACTCAATCCCTGCCAGATCTTTGGTATATGAAACCCCCCCATACAATCCCCCCCCCCCAGTGGTCCCATTCAACACAGGGTGCAGCGGGCGCTTCGGCTCGCCACCAATGGAGACCCTCTGCCAGTGTTAAGCCCTTTTAATGACTGGATTTCCTCCCGATTGCCAAGTTCCCGTGTAATTGCTTGATGGTCAGCCCGGTGCTGTGCCAGAGCCGGGGGGAGCGCTTGGCAGTGGGTTTGGTGTTGGCTTGGATGAGGGGTGAGCAGAAATAGCTGCAGCGGAAGCTTTCGGAGTCGCTGTTCGGACAGTCACAGCCCAGAGTTTTCACACTGAGGGGGGACCAGAATGAAACGGCGCCTTGTAGTTGGAGAAAAGAAGGGATAATGGAGAGATTGTTTTTGTTTGCTGAACCCAATGAGGATTGTGTTACCCCCAAAGCATCACTTTACACACACACATACACACACACACACATCCAAATCTCTCACTGTGGGACACTCTGCTCTCTCTCTCTCTCTTATACTTGCTATTACAGAACTTCCTTTTTCTGCAAAATCATTATTATGGTTGCTGTTAATTACAGGGCTTTTATCTCTTCTGCACTAATATCTGAAAATAGAAAACGCAGGTTAGCAGAATCAGGATAACTAAATAAAACACTGCAATGAAAATACATTTTGCAAACGAGCTCAAGTGCAAAAATGGAATCGACTTCACCTACCGCGGCTGCAGGTTGCCGTTCCCCCTTTTGATTGACTAGGAAAGGGAATCGCTGCCCTTTTATGCACATACTGTATCAGTGACCTTAAACCCAGCACACTTAGCCGCCTTTTGTCTTAGCACGCTGTCTGAACACAAAGATATCCGGGACACTGTAGTTTGTTTTTTTTCAAAGAGGAAAAAAAGGGAAAAAAAACAAAGATGTATGGTAATGCCCTGTCCGGCTACACTGGTGCTGCTGCTGTGGCAAACAAAACACTCTTTTAAAAGAGAGAGAGGTAAGGAGATACATCAATCAATTAACAATTACCCCTGCTGCTAATCAGCTGTCCCCGGCCTGTGCCGGTCGGCCCTTTTGTAATCCCGTTGGCAGCATCAATTAAATTCTTAAGGTTAGTCTATTGAATTTCCAAGATAGTGGAAAATGGGGGTGGGGGGGCTTTCGAGGGGAAGGACAAACTGTAGCCTAAACCTTCACCTCCCTCTCTTTTATCCTGCCCCTCCTCTCATTTACTATACGTGGCTTTGGCAGCATCTAACCGAGACAGACACCCAAACTCAAAAAGGAGTAAATAGAATCAGCTGGAACATTATAGGAAAAGACTAAAAGAGGATGCAGCGATATAAAAGGAAAGCAAAGGCTAACAGTGTATGATAGAGAAGGGCAGGAGAGGCTGGTGTAATACAATAAACCATAATGCAACAAGACAGAGCAGGACAATAGCAGAGCAGAGGTGAGCTCTCAAGTGTAAAGGCTCGGAAATAAAAGTGAACAGGGTGGCAGTAAGCTGAAGGGTAAGAGGGTGTGAGTTTATGAAGTGAGGGAGTGATATGACAGCATGTAGTGCACAGGAGCAATGCTGTGTGTTTCTATCTTTGTGAGGACACACTGGAGCTTGAAAAGTGAAGATATTAAAGGCAACACATCTTTAGATTTAGTTTTCTTATGTCCTTTTTTACACTGAGTAAAATGAATGAACGACTATACTAATAGTATAAAACACACTAAGATACACACTAAGGCATCAATAATACTATAATTACTACATTTTAGAGAGAAGGATCTGTTTTCATAGAGTTTGTTTTCTGAGGTCTTCTTGGAGCTGTTTCACCACCCACAATTACTGTATTCCTTTTCCTCCAACAATGAGCAGCTCCTCGAGGTCCTTTGTGTTATGTATTGTGGAACAAAGGGTCCATCATAGCAGCAATGCACACTACCATCTTTGATTGGTCCTCACAAGTATAGAAGCATTCATTTCCATGCATATTTCCTTGGGCAAAGTCAGCACAAACACACACAAACATGTAGAGAGGCAGCTGTACATGGAGCAAACAAAAGGTGGAGGAGAATCTTTGATTTGTCCATAATGACCTGTAGGGAAACCAGGAATCACATCATTATGTTAAAACAACCCCGCCTCAATACACATTTGCTGACCATACTAATTACCAATCACCTAATCAATACATTATTTAATCTCCTTCCCAGTAACACAAAGCTCTGTGGAAGAACCAAACAAGTCCCTTTTTTTTCTCTCTCTCTGTTCTTTTATTGCTCGCTGTTTATTGCTCGCTTCCTCTAAGAGCTATTTGTAATTTAAACCAGGATGCATGTGAACCTGATAGGAGCGGCGTCGCAGCCTGCTGGAGGATGAGAGCAGAGAATGCTGACAGCGCTCCGATTTCCTCAAGTGAAACTTTAACTGGCTGACCCTCTGCGGCCTCTGGCGCCTCACTGAACCGCCGCTGCGTGCGATTGATTTGGATGCTGAACTTATCATCGAGTGAGATATGACGAAGGAAATTCCGAGAGGGGGGGAAAAAAAGACACACAAACACACACACACAGCAGTCACAAAATGTAAAACTATTGACCGAACAAGATTATGGGAAGATAGTTGTTGACTGAGAGACAATTAAGCCTGAAACTTCATCTGAGAGGAATGTAATAACTTTTGGCAATGATATTTGTTGCAGTTCAAGGATTTGAAGGGTAGACTGCCAACTATTTTTTTTATTTTCTCATCAAATATTTGGTTTTTGCTTTAGTGCAACATTAAGATTTGATCTGAGAAAGTCAGATCAACTCACAGGTAGCCTTTCTGAGCTCAACAATGACAACTTAAGACCAAGTTTTAGTCCTAACCTAAACCCCACCCTAACTTTAGCCAGGTGTTTTTAGTCGCCTAACCTTTACCACACCTTAAAAATACTGGCATTGAATGGTGATGCAAAATTGTACCTTACTGACATTCTTCTCAGACAGTAAAGTTGAAGTTACCTGTATCAACGGGTTAAAGGAGCTTTGTTTTACAGGATGGCATCCAAAAAGGTTAGAAACCACTGTGTAAATCCATGTTTGGATGAGAATTAAACATTTTTCACTTTCAAATTCTCCCAAATGTGGACAATTTTGCAGAGGTAAAGTTTAAATAAGCTTAATTGTTATTCTTTGTGACTCTTACGCTCTCATCACTGCTTCATAGAGATATTTGACAAGAAGCAAATGTATCGTTTCTTGAAGTTGTCAGCTATTCAAAAAAACAAAGAAAGTGCAGGTCATTCTCGAGGAAGGAAAAAAAAAGCAAAAGGAGCTCGCTGTGTAGGTATTCACACACCCCGACTGTACTGTAGCTACTGTGATGAAAGACTCTGCCAAAACAAAAAGCAGAGGGTGCGTGTTCCTTCTGCAACATCTCCCCATCACAGGCCCTCCATCAGCGCGTCTGGCTGAGCGTCGGAGCGTGAACGGGCAGATTTTCCGGTAGCACAAGCCTGAGATGGGCTCCTGCGTCTCGGTGAGCTCGTTTCGCCGGGCCTCCCACCGAGTCCCCCTACTGCCACTGCAGAGAGACGAGACTCGGCAGCCCCAGGACACAGTCACCACAGGGGGAGGAGGGGGTAGAAACAGAGGGAGGGAAGGAAGAGAGATGGAGGGTGGGTGAAGAAAGTGATAGAGGAAAAAGATGCATGAAGGGGTAGGGGGGAGATAATGAGAGGTGGAGGAGATGAAGGGGCAGAGATGAGAGAGAGAGAGAGAGAGAGAGAGAGAAGGGAGCTAAAGGGAGGGGAAGCAGAAAGAGGTAAACAGAAAGCAAGGAGAAGTCGACAAACACAGAGAGACAGAGAGAGACAGAGGGGGGAAGAAAAGAGAAGGAGAGAATGATTGCTCGCGGCTCATTTCTCCACACATGAGCCCATCTGTACAGCGCCCAGGGTGGGACGGCACCACTGCTCTGTCTGAAATGACTGAGCGAGCCAAAGACACCCCAGCACCACAGGAAGCCAAATGCAATCCCATGAATCCTGGGCTCGCCTATTATTCTGCAGAAAGCCCTTTTAAAGTGCCATTTTTTTTCTCACTGATGGTGCCTTGTTGATTTACTTTCTTTTCCATCATGACTTAAGTTGACCGTAATGTGTTTGAAAGAGGCTCGTAGCTGAATATCATGTTTGAGAATATTTTGGCCTTGCCACATATATATATGTGGCATATATATATCCAGAAATACATATATGTGTGTGTGTGTGCGTGTGTGCGTGTGTGTGTGTACATACTGAATATCTCTCTTGGTTCTTGGTTCCATCAACACAGCAGCACCACAGGGGTAAAAAAGAAGAAATTGACTGGCAGAGAGCAAGAAATGGTGTTTGCAGTGAGCATCTTGTGGTATTGTAATATTTACTGTTAGCACCTCAGGCTACATGATACGCTCCACTGTCACCATCAAACAAGCAGCTCTCTGAAGGAGGGAGCACATCTGTTGTCACCCCTCCAACCCAGTCTTTCCCTCTCCCCCCCACCCCCCATCCCCCACCCCCTTTCCTATCTCTGGAGTGAGGAAAAAAAAATTAGAGTAAGAAAACGAGAGGAGCAAAAGGAAGAAAACCCTGGAGTTACAAAATACACAACTTTCTGACCCCCATCTCTCCTTAAACACACATACATACACACACACATACACACACACACACACACACACACACACACAAAAACAAAAACACACCCTTCCTCTTCCTCTGACCATGGCTTAGGATGCAGCCGATTCAAATTGATCATTCCTCTGACCAATAATTCATTGTGATGGAGCAGACGTGGTGTGTGCATGGTGAGCGCCGGCCGTGCAATGGCACCTGCATACTAAACAGCTCCGCCAGCCAATCGGGCCACGGCGCTCACGGTCAGGTGACCCGCTGTTTATCCTCTGATAAATGGCAGGTCAAGCCGGGTGGCGTTCACCGCCACATCCCTCAGCACCATGTCACCCGCACTCCCGACCGCTCATCAAAACACCTCGCTCCCGTTCCTCAAACCCCTCTTGGTCCCCTCCACCCCCTTTAAACCCCTCTGCAATCACTCCCCCCGCCCCCCCACCTCACCACCACCACCACCACCACCCCACACCCCCCCGGCATTTGCCCCGCATGCATCCATTATTCTCCACGCTCGCTGCACCGTCAGCACAGTCATGATTGCTGACTTCTCCTTCCACTGCCAGCCTCCACTTTGAACACAATTAACTTAGTAATTGCATTTGTTTTAGGAGTATGGGAGTGATTATCAAAGCCACCTATGATCCTCCAAGCATACACACTTGCTGCTCTGCCTGTCTGTTGACGGGCGCTTGTGCGAGCGAGACCACCGGGGGGTACACAGATAGGGCTGGGAGCACTTCAAAGCAAACCTCGCTTCCTTGCTCAACCTCATATACCTTATTAGAATCCCCTGATTGCCAAACCCCTCTGTTGCTTTTGTTTATCTGTTTGTTTCTTGGGCAGCCAAGCCACCAAGGCTTTTGAAATCCAAGGGGTCATTTTCAGCACAGCTGCCACTAACAATGCAAAATACAAGGAGAGATTGAGCAGCGGAAATAGCATACACCTACACTGCAGAAAGAGCTCTGATTTGAATTTGAAGAGGCTGATGTGAAAATGTGTGTTTAGGGTGAAGTGTTTTTGCTTTTAAGTTGGTCTTCTGCTGCAATCAAAGGAGGGAATGGTCTGGATGTTGCATTAGATATAGCTTGAAGTGATAGTTATTGTAGTTTGGATGCTGTAAATTGCTTCAATGCAAAAACTCCTATTTTATCAAGCTCTAATCGGCTTGTTTTTGTAAAAGTTGTGCAGGGATGTTGTAGAAGTGAGCATCAGTACCTTGTTGCTGCACTATAATCAAGACAAAATAAGACACATTTTTATAAGTTGAGTTTTTCTTTTGTTTTAAGAACATCTGACTTGTAGCAGCGAATATTAACCACAAATTCAAGTTTTCTGCTGTAATATCTATAAATCTTTAACAAAAAAAAGCAGCCACTATTAAATTAAATGACAAAATACGATCCTGAACGCTCCGTCAGCGTCTTCAGCAACATATCCATTTACTTCAACCATGTTCTCTTACAGTGTAGTTACAAACTTTCACTATTCAGCCGTGAAACATCCCTTTACACTGGAATGCTGAACCCTGCATTGTGAGTCCAAACACCCGCTTGCGTGTGTGTGTGATGTCCCTGCATTATTACACTATACACAAAATACTCTATTCTGGCTGCATTTTGTGGATCCTTCTTACGACATTGACTTTGAATAAAAGACCAGTATTGCAGCCCTTTTTTAATTGAAATGCAAACTACATCAACGGCCAGGCCGCGGAATTGGCAATACTCTCCTGGCGGCGTGATAAAGGCTTTTTTGCTGTTTCTGTGGCTATCGACTTGGTCATGTGTGTAATTGCCTAAAGCGTTTCTGAAGCCTCCGATGCACCAATGTAAATATTAAAGAGAGCGCTCAGCTTAATAAAATGCTGTTCAAACAATATGGGGCCCAAGTTATCTCCGCCTGTCCGTTTTCAGCGGGGGCCCGGGAGTCGAGGGGTTCTGCACAGGAGACGGGGTCAGTATCAAGATGAGACCCGCTCCTTCATAAGTGACGGCGAAAAAACGAAAGGGGAGCGAGGCGACAACTGATTAAATGAATCCGCTAAAGAGTGAATAGGGCTGAGGTAAGAAAAAGGAAGTGGAAATAGGAGATAGTAAAGCTACTGAGGACTGAACCGAAGAGGGGGAAAAAAAGGAGGAGGAGGAAGGAGCAAGACAGGAGGAAGACGAGGGGAGGGGGAGTGATGGATCAGACAGATTCTCTAATGGTATTGATCCTATCCAAGGCCATGGTGGAGATGAAGGCCTCCCTGCACAGATACCCTGCTGTCACCTTGACTTTGGGCCAATCCCTGACCCCTGACCTCGTGACCCCTCCAGCCTGGCTCCTGCTGACCCCCCCCCCCCCCCCCCCCCCCCCCCCCCCAATGCTGGTCCCCAAAGCCACCAGCACCAGCACCACCTTTTCCAAATGAGAATTGACTTTGCTCTTGCGTGCAGGGTGGAAATACGGGGTTAAAGCGTGTCAATAATGTTTCACAAGAACAATTTCTCCGGCCGGTTTAGCGGACGGCGGAACGTTTTGACGTTTGCTCGCTGTGTGGATACTGTAGTGTGACCTGCGAGGCAGTTGAAGGGAGTTGCGAGGCCGCTAACTGCCTTTAGCTATTGATCCGTCGGTTAAATTGCATGCACACAGAGCTAGCAGAGAGGGAGCACTGAGAGTCAGCTGCGAGGACAATGCACACTCAGGCTCACGATAGCCACCATCTAATGGTAATTGCTTTCGATCTCTCCCCACAGACATACGATTTACAGCGGCTCTTCTCCTGAATAGGTGACACCAAATATTTAGTGTGCATGTGTGTGTGTGTGTGTATGTGTTTGTGTGTGTGTGTGTGTGGGCAAGTGAGGAAAAATGTATCACAGTTTGTTCTCACTCTCGGGTCGTTGACGAGCTGTACAAGAGTGAAAGAAGCCACAAAGAAAAAGAAGAGTTCATCGACATCAGGAGGAAGGAGAAAAGAAAAAAAAAAGAACAACGGTTGTAAAAACATGATAGTTGATCATCTCTAAAAAGGACACTTGGCTTTCTCCTCACCCTGCACTTCATCACTGTGTCGCCACTGAATGGTGTTTAGGGAGCGGAGGGAGGGGTGGGCGATGCTTCTTTTGCGGCCCCCCAGTTGATTACACTGAATGGATTACAGCGGGAAACGGCTGTCCTTCTTTCAAACTGCCAGGTGGCGTCCATTTTTCTCCTGGCCTCATTGTTTGGCTCTGTGTACAGGACAGATTTAGACGGCCCAATAAAGTCCCATCTTTAGACGAGACAGCTTGATGCAGCACCTTCTGATCTCAATGGGGATACAGTAGATCAACTGCCTCGCCGTTAACTCGGGATGCGCAAAGACAAAGGTAGAGCCTGGAATGATGTGCCGTGTTGGCCCACGCTTGGAAATCCTCCATAAGCTGTTAAAAACTGACCTGCTGGACATTTTCCAAACTAATCAATCTTGTGCCTGTTCATTCGTCCCTCAACTTTTTTTTTTTCTCCTCTCCCCTCATCTCTTTCCCTTGTTACAAACAACAGCCGAGTTCATTAGCTGGTATTTGCATCAGTCCATTCCCTACGGAGCATGGAGCTGTTTGTATCCCTTGTAGCCTGATACCTGCCAATGCTAATCCTGTTTACAGTAGCACTAAAACACAACTTAGTGGGCCATCCATCCCAAACATCCTTTCCACCTGTCAATAGGCTTAACACATCTACCAAATTTACATCAGAGTTGTCGCACAGGATTATGTAAGCCATTTGTACCCTTACGTTTGCTGGCTGTTAACAAACAAATGGCCGCTGCTGAGTTAAAACCTCACTTTTTTTTTACAAGTTTGTTTCAAGAAGTAAAGCAAGTACCCTTCCCTTAAAGGTTGTCCACTGATCATGTTACATATTGGTTTTTTGCAGGTTTCAAAGTTCATAAAACCTTGAGTTTAAACACCCTAAAAACAAGAAATTGTCTGATTTAAAGATGGATTTTCAGGATCTTAACAGTAAAATATAAACCACTGAGCTATAGTTTTTGGAGGTTTTCACCCAGCAACAATAGAATAATGAAGCTGACAATTAGCTGCTCTAAAGGGGCTTTATCCATAATCCTTTTTAACTTTGATATGGGATTTCTGCAGCTAACATAATAAAAAACCCCACGTCAGATCTCATTTCAATCTGTTTCTAATGTACATGGTTTAGCTTCAGCAGAGGTTGAATGACATGCATGCAGCCCTCAGCGCTTTCCGTTGGTTTTACGTGGATCTAATGCATCCTTCTCTTAAGTGTTTGCCTCAGTCGGAGCTGATGTTAAAATGGATTCCTGGAAGTTTTCCAACGCTGTTTTGTTCTCGCCTTTGTTACCATTGGAGTATTGTGTATGATAGAGGGACCGCTGGGACTGTTTGTCACACTGATCCTCTTATACCGCCTCTATCCCTTTGTTTAAAGCAACAATTAAAACTGTTAAGCCACCGACTGTTGTATTTTTTCCCTCTAAGAGCAATTTTTTTATCACTTCAAAGAGTTTAAGAACCTTGATAAAAATACCGTATTTTGAACAGCACTCGTTTTTATGTGAACAAATAATGTCACTTTATATTAGAGCAGGGGAAGAGGATTGCTGTGAGTAGATAGGTGCAAATGAAATGTTTGCTTTTCAGTCGGGTCTGGGCTGCACACTAATGTCTTACTCCATAGACACCAAAAGAAAACAATTACATCGAGTTGAATGGTCAAAATTCTTTGTTGCATGCTTTTGTTTACAAGTTTTAACTTAATTTATTCATTTATGGGAAAGTTTTCCACAGTTGCGATTTATAATGGGTCCCACTGCTTGTGAGATTGGTCCAACTATCCAGCCAGTATGCAGTGATAATTCCCTCATAATGAAGTCATTTTCATTTTTTGGAGTATCCTTGGCCTTGCTCCAGGTTCCCTCAGATGGCGACCAGATGTCGAGATGTATCTCTAAAGACTCCCAACACTTCAACATTTAATTTTTTACTGGATTCTTCGCTCGACACGTGAATCTGTCATTCACACATGAGGGGAGAAAAGCATGGAATCAGTTTTAAGCTTAAGCTGATTTGTTTTTTTTCTTTCTCCTCAGCAAAAAAAACCCTTTCGACTCAGAAAATATTGATCGGCATCCATGAATCCTCAGAGTGAGAGGGTCTGATTGTTGGCAAAACATTTAAACATGCAATATGGTAGTATCTGCCTCTCTCATTAAGCCACTGCAAAAGGCTGAATTTAAAGTGATGACAAGTTAGTGGCAAGTGTAAACAGGCAGGATTTTCTTGCCAGCAGAGGCATGTGTGTTAGTAAGAGGTCTATGGAGCAATAAATAGTCTTGAAATATTTATAGGGTTTGACTTGGATCCCTCCCTGAGGATCAGGCATTGAAAACTTGCAATCTGTGGATCGCCAAAGGCAAACTGACGCGGAGGTCAAGCCTATAGGTTTTTCTTTACATGAAAACAACTTGTAGAAGGGAAAGAGACAGAGCAAGGGGAGAGAATAATATATTCTGCACCCAGGAGCAGGATTTTAGCTTTAGAGGGTTATGGATTTTTTTCCCCCTTCTTCCCAGTTTTTTTGTTGTTACAGACATCTCCCCTCATTTTCCCGGGATCAAAAATCCATTTTGGATCATCCATTCAATATTAAATCTGGCAGGTACTTGTATACACAACAAACTCAATTTGCCGAGGCGATTTTGAGATCTTTCATGGATGTGTCAATGACATACAACAAAGATCCTTTCTTTCATTTTTAATACAAAGGCAACAGGTCGAGTGACATTTAATCATATTTCTAAGGCACTGAGAAAAAATGGACAATACATTTTTTCACACACATCACTGTTTTTGGACATTTTCCACATCGCAATGCAGATATTATATGAATATTGAATATACTATTTATGTCATATCATCTATGAAATGGGGCCACAGCCTTATCTCACTTCATACCAAAGCAGAGACTACTCCACTGAACTGTCATCCATGACTTCCACCAAAACAGAGAGAGGTCAGCTTCTCATTTCCTCATGGTTACCCAGGCAATGAGGCCAGGAAATTGGACAGTAGGAGGCAGCCTCTCAGTGCACCATATGACATGCCTCAGATCCCTCAAAAGGAGTCCTTTAGAGAAGCCAGAAATATGCCTGATTACCTTTGCCGACTTTATTTCAGCTTTTCTTCCAAACTGAAATATCACCATTTGGCGGAAAGCAATTATTTTCCATTTGAGCTTCAAGACGCCCGTCTGCAATTGTCCTTAAATCTGTCCAGTGTGTGGTGTAATCTCCTAAAATGAGGCGAAACTTGTGTCCTGTGGTCTCAAGTGCTCTCGTGCAATATTCAGACGGCTGAATTGCTGTTATGGGGATCCAAACACAACACATGAAGTAATTACGAGGCAACAATTACCAGGCGAGGCCAGACGTAATCGATAGGCCATCAGACAGCCGGGTCAGGGGGCAAATGTCAGGGGTCAAGGTTCAGCTTCTCTCCAACTGTGTGTATATGTGTATGTATACATGGGGTGTTTTTTGGTCCTCTGGAGGAAGAGGATGCTGATTCATAACTAGCAGGGGGATGGACACTGAGGTGGAGTCCAGCTGTAGCTCCATGATCTATTCTTCTTTAGGCGTTGAGTATTGATTAGAATCTACCACATTATTGTAGCCCTGAGGAGAAGCAATCCAAACAGCTGGGATAACACTCGAGGTCCCTACTCCCAACACACCTGGGGAATGATACAGTGAAACTGATAATATCACATGCGTAAAATAAGGAGTCTAATGGATGTGCAGCAGAGTGCATTTATTTTCCATTAGGTAGCCTGAGTGTGTTACACGAAGTTAAGAATTGAAGATTTTTTTTAATTTTAAACCCAGACAAAACCAGCTAATGAAAGAGGGATATATATATATATATATATAAATATATTTATGTATATATATAAATATATATGTGTGCTGTTTATGCTTCAGTTTCACTTTAAAACCATCATCAGGTGTTAAGTGTTCAAAATAGCAGCTAATATATGCCAGGTGTGCCAGTTTATTGCTCAGTAGCATCAATTAAGCTAATGATGCCATGAGACAACGCCTGGTAACGGGGATCATTCATGCACTATATATAGTATGACACCAATATAGTACAACTACTTAAAGAAGCCATTAGAAATACCACAATCCTTAAGTTTAAAATCTTCTGAAGATACTTATGTTTACATATATTTGTTAATTTTAAGCATTGATTCATATGTTGATGTTATATCTTACAAATCACCAATGTCTGGGCCTGTGACATCATTATCCTAATTAATGTTACTGAGCAATCAGCTGGCACACCTGGTGTGTATTAGCTGTTGATTGTAACATCTCAACCACCAGATTGTGGTTTAAAAGTAAAACTGAAAGCTTGAAAATGCAACAATATTCTGTAACATTGAATAACTCTTTCTTGGATAAACGCTGTTTTCGTGTGAAATCTGCACAACGGTAAGATCATTTCAACCAATTACTTTGCTTCTAACAAACTTAACCCAGGGCAAGATCACCTGCACTTTGCTTTCCTGTTATTCTGAACATGGATGGTGTTTTTGATTCATGATGCTTTTGAGAGTCAGGTCATCCAAGTGAAAAGTGGCCTTTGGAACAGGCACATTTTAGATGGTGCTGTACAAGCTGTTGGTTTATTTTTTCACCCACATCAATCTGTTATGTTGCATGCAGTGCTGTCAAACTTTGAGCTGCACAAAATGAGCTCTTAGGTGATCATAGCGTCAAAAATATTGCAAGAAAACAGGTGGAATCAGAGTGAAAGTGAGATTACCTACAGTAGTTTTAGACTGATGTGAGAAAAGCACTTTTTTTTTTTTTTTTAGATGGATGGAAGTTTCATCCAGAGATGCGCCGCAGCATGATCTCCACACTCATCTTCCTACCATCCGTCCAATCATGCAGACTTATTCTAGTGACATCAGCTTCAGAGCAGCCAGCAGCTGGACCAAATGATCCAGAACCTTCTGCTGTAAAGTGGATGGCCTGCAATGCACAGGAGGAAGAGGTACAGTCCATCATCAGCCTCCTCCAGTGTGAGACCACCCCCTTGTCCTCAGCCCCCCCCCACCCCCCCCACACCCTCACACACACTTACTCTTCCTCCCTCTCTAGCTGGGATGTGTCCATGAAATATGTGCAACTTCCCATTGAAATTAGAGGGCCCTGAACCATGAAAGGCACCACAGGTATTGGCTGTACGGGCGTGCAGCGGCAGCCCCGCTACATGCCTGGCCTCTGTGTTGTAAAGCTCCGACGGCAGAAAGACACACGACCACTCGTCTGTAACATATTAAAACCAAGGGAAATAAATTACCCTGGCGCTCTGATGAATTATGAGTTGTGTCTCAGGAGCTGGTAACGCTTCATAACTTGGAAATCTTCTTTGGAATATGGTGAGCATCACCTGGTTTTCTTTCCCCGCTGCACTATTCAAATCTTGGTTAATTACTACTTTGAGTTAAACAGCACGTTGTGGATCTTCTGTTCAATTCAGCATTCAAACAATCTGACACTGCGCTCACAGAATGATTGGTAAGAAGGGGGAAAAACATTCTGCTTTTAAACAGTTTTCCTCAAGAGAAGCTATATTTTACCATCAAACTTTTTAAGGACCTTGGCAATCCAGTTGATATTGCAAATGAACCGTAGTTGTCTTCCTTTTTTTTTTTTACCGCTATGTGCAAAAGTAATGCAATTTGCAAAACATCACTTACGAAAGGGTGTATTTGCAAGAAGCAAAGAGGTACTCCTCAGCTCACTGCTCCCAAGCCACAAGGCTGCAGCTTTAAATTAGCAGAGTTCCTGCTCCTCGTACTCACACTATTGATTGTTGTGTTGTGTTGGTGGGTGCAACTTTTACATTTTTTTGCTCAGCTTAGGAAGTTACGCACTCTTTTAGCTATTTAAATCAACAACAAAAAAAGACTGAATTCTGACTCCGACAACATTTACTGCAACAGGAAACACATATTGACATATTTGGGTTAATTTGGATATACAGTACACATACTGCTTGGCAACACGCCCCTGCTTACACATTTACACTCGCTCTATAATTTCTGTTGGTAAATCAATACAAGCGCTGTGGTTCTTTTACAATATAGCCAGATCCCTGCACCCCACCCCTCAGTGCATCATTAAGAGGTATTCGCATGTTGCTCAGTAGCTACTGGAAATGATTCAGAACAATGCAAAGCAATGCTGTTATTAACTTACAGCGGTAAATCTGTAGGAGGAGAAATCCATAGGAGAGTAATGAGTTTGAGCCACTAGCAATAAAGTAAATATTTGCGGAGTTAATATATCCAATCCATTGTCCAATTCAATTAACCAAGAACCTTATTGCAATCCTGCTATTCCTATTGGTTTGTTGGGGCTCATCTGGGTTGTTTATTGACTGGTACAGTGCAGCTTGAGGTGGAAGCTTCAAACATCTTCATTAAGAGCTAAATACTGGCATTGCGACTCTTTCTGGAATGATCCATCTTTCTGAGGGCACCTCTGACAAGTTGGGCATCCATCTCTGAAACATTTAAAGGTGAGACAACTTTATCTGGCGGAGCTTTAAAAGAACATCACCTCTGTGCAATCTCAGAAGATTGACACTGTCAGAAGTGAAACATTGTTAAAGCCACATGACTGATGGGCCACTCACAGGAAAAGTGGAGCGCTTGATGAGATATTAATCAGGCGGTGGCGTCGGCGGGAGGGGTGGAGCAGCGCCGTCGCACGCAGGATCCTAAATGCAAGATGTGATGGAGATGTTGGAGATCTGAGGTGTCTTCGGCGAGGCGGAGCTTGTTGCAGGGGAATAATGAATCGTCCCATTAGCATATTGTCACCAGTTGTCTTGTTTATTCCGATGTGTTTGCCAAGCAGCTCTCCCCAAGGAGAAACGGGCGCTTCACAGTAACTTCTGGAGTAAACAGTGATATGCTAATGCTCATGCAAATACACACACATGCCCGCACACACATGCTGTATGCTCACAGAAGGCAAACACACAATAAACTTTGCTTTTAACAACCTGTGACGGGGCGATGGCTCACGTTCTTTGTCAATATTTATTGCGAAGGGGGAGGATGGGAGGGCGCAACATGGAAATGCAAGGTCTCATACTTCTCATCTAATACTGCTTGTTGTATGGAATCAAAGGGTACAAAACAGCCAAGTTTACCCAAAGCAAACATCTGAGCTGCGCCTTCAGATGCTTATATTACCCACACAGGCAAAACAATCCAGTACAATAGTGTTTCTAAAGCTATTTTCATTGACATTTTCATCACTCCTCGTGACCCGTATTCGCTCGTATCATCACTTACGGTTGATTACAGTTGCATTTGCGAGCGGGGACGAGATGTTCACTATCAGGCGCAGCTTTTTCAGTCCATTCTGTCAGTTTTTAAATTCCTCTTTCTCTTTTTCCCACCTTCCTCTTTCCCCGCCATGTCTTTGTCTGTCTATATCCTTCTCCCCTCCTAAACTCTCCTTCGGCGCTCGCTCAGGCACTCGTAATTGCTGGTAGTCTGCTTAACAGTCACAATGCCTTACTGTAATCAAAGAACTGACAAAAGACCTCTTTCATTTCACTGTCTGCCTCTGTGTACAGTATAATAAGCTTCAATCTTGCTCGCATGTCGAGAAGCCAAGGACCCCAGCGCAGTAATTTTGCATTGAATGAGATGCAGGTGATCAAAGTCCGCATAGTCTTTTTGATTCCCTAGAATAGCCAGGCCCTCCCTCTGCTATGCCTTTTGAACATCTTAAGATTCCTCAAAAAAAAAAAAAGGACAAAAAAAATGCTATTCCTGCATTCTTCTTGTAGATATTCCCACTACACGCCTGCCTGGGAAGCTGACTCCCCAGCGTTTTTGGAGGAATGAAACCCAGACTTTGCTGTACATCTGTTCAAGTGCAATATACAGCAGCAGTGAGAGGGCCAGATTTTACTTCCTTTTTATAATTAATCTTCTTTTTTGTGCAGTTTTTCTTAAAACTCATTTTTTGGTGCATTTAAACCCCGAAACTACCTTAATATAATCACTAAATTTGATAGTAAATCAAATAATGCTTAGAGCCAATGACATTTCTTCTTCAAAATCTCAGGTAGCTTGTGCATTTCTGTCCCTGAACATTAATAAATGCTGTAGATGGATGACAGATTTGTTTTTTACGCCTAACACTTACAGCATATGTACTGAGATGCCAAGAATCCCCCTGAGACAAAAGTGCAACCCATCCTCTTAATTCCTTTTCACTGTTCAGAGACCTCCCTTCTTATTCGTATCTTGTATCATCAGTTTTCTAAGCAAATGTCAGGCTCATACATCTGGTGTGTGATGGCAGTAGGTGGTGTCTGGCAGCCAGGATGTCTGAACCAAGTTTGGAAATACCTGCAGAGCTTCGCTCCGCGCTCCAACATTCAATTAGAGGATTTCTCAGGTGATAAGGCCAGCCAGCGGGGCAATATCCTGGGGATCCAGGCCGTCCCCTCTCCTCCTGTCCCTCCATCCGTCAGGGGCTCCAAATCCATTGTCAGAATTATGGCGAGCAGTTCAATAATTCAGATTAGAGCTCATGTTTATTAATGTCCTACATCTGTGCAAACAACGTGTCAAGCCGAGAGTTTATTGTAATTGCCTGAGCAAACAAAACCTGAAAGAAGCAATTTCCAGTTACAATGTGCTATGACAAGTAATGAGGCCATTGGCATTCCGCTCCCATCGTCACCGCTGCTTCTTTTCATCGCCCCAGTATTGTGTGTGATAGATATTTTTATAAGGAATGAAGGTGCTGGATAATGTGGTGGCGCCACTAGAGGCAGGTTAGTGATTAAAGATAATCATCATTTTTTCCCCCCTCCTGCAAGATCTTATTAGGTTTCCCTTAGCATTACTTACTTTGACTTCCACGTGGGACTGAATGGCGGCACCGCTGTCCCCACAACGACCGCAAGTAGATGGCAACTATTAATTTGCATTCTTGGAAGGAGGAAAAAATAATAATATTGCCTTTTGCCACCTGAGGGACGCACGCTGCCTCACAGTCACACTGTTTTGAAAATAGCAGTTGCATAATCTGCCAAAGCAGCTTTAAAGGAGAGCTCTAAATAATTGGAATTGACATAGGATATCAACCAAAGTTTCCTATCTGTGTCTAACATATTAGCCATCGCTGGAAATTAGCTATTATTGCCTAATTGAATTTTGGCTGCCAAATGTTTAATTAAAATGGCAGTTGTAAGTTTATTGAATTCACCCTGTATTTGTATAATGGCCGAGACCTGTGAGCAGATTATGGAAAGTGCTGCGGTTTGATACATTTTCCCTTCCCTCTATGGTGTTTTAATGTGATCACAGTCTTTGTTTTCAGTCACAGATGGTTGAGAGCAACCAGGGGCTTGTTCTGCAATATACAGCCGTGCTGTTACACTGGAGCTGATGGACCCATGAGGACTCAGGATGCCGATTGATGTCTCTACTTAGTGTTGTGCGATGTACCTAAACCCATCCTTTTCAGGTTAAATAGAGTTATATACTGCCGGTGAAGACATTTGTCTTGTTGGAAGCTCTTCTATCCAGAGACTCAATTAATATGGTTGGTTGGGACATGTACAGTCTCATTATTCTAATCATAATTTCACTTTTTAACACTTCCAGGACAAATGTGTTTTAGCTAGATTTATGGGAGGGAAATGTTACATAATATTCCTATTTTTTAGTCAGTGCTGTTGCACTATAATGTACTTTAGATGAATACTCACATTACCAGCAGGAAAGCAAAGCAACTGGCTGCTTTATTATGAGTTTTACAAATGAGATATCTCAGCTAGACCTATTTCCTGTTCAGTTTTTTTTCTCCAGAAAATTACACAAGGGCATAAATTCAAATGATTGTACTTAATTACTTTCGTGCATGCACCGCCAAACTCTTCTATCCCTAATAGAGTGATGAATTAAAAGTTAAAAATGCTTTAAAAAATAAAGAAAAGCTTGTTTTCCAACTGCAGTACACCACTTCCAAAAAATGCCCCCATGCGTAGCAACCTGCAGGCCGTTCCGTCGCTCAAAGTGCTGTGTTAACTATACGCTAAGTGTGTGTTTACAGCGAACGGGGGCCGCTCGCTCCGTGACAAAGTGTTTAGGTTGCAACTCTGTCTGATGGCTCGGGGATTAGAAAATCCCTTTTATGATTGATAGATTTATTTGTCACTGCTGTCTGGATGCGAGCAGTTTACACCCTGCCAAAGCCGGGGACCATTAATCAGTGTAAATAACGCTCTTCTTATACACATATCAGGAGTCCGTACTTGGAGACATTTGACACGGGGGAACGGCGGCGAAGCATATTTGCAGCAAATAGGCGTGTGACCGGATGATCAGAAAAGTGGCATGCGGATGCTGTCGAAGAGCTGACTCGCTGCTGTAAGAGTGCTGCCTTTGCTGCTGACGCTAATCAACAGGAAATTGATATTTTTTGCTGTGGGGGCTCAGGTTGTAGAGTTTGGGACAATAGGGTGTGATTTGATTAATGGCTCTATCGGATGTCACCATTTTGAGGAAGGCGTCTTACTCCCCTGAAATATCCATTGATTTGTAAATGCATAATTTAGGTTATGATGTACGATTGAGATAAAATAGTCATTCTATCTTTAGCTTTAAAAGTTGCTGATACGTTTCAATCAGCGCTGAAAATGCTGTGCAACACAATTCCCCCTTTTGTGTGTTTCACGATAGCATGGTGATGATTACTCTATTAATTATCATTCTAAACACATTCAGGGAAAATACACATTGTGAGGATTATCACACATGTCAAATGCACTGAATAACAATGGTCAAACATGTCTGCTGCATCCATTTAATCTCAGTCCATTGTTGTCCAAAGAAATGATCTGATTGGGCAACTTCTCCAGGGGATCACTTCACCCAAGGTTTGCTATTATCTTTGCATAAATGCACACCTTGTCATTATTTATTGCTTAATTAGCACGCTGCTTAATTAAATCGGCATTAATCAAAGAGACAGAGGTGGCGCTTGGGGAACACTTTACACATGTTAGCGATACTGTACTTTATTATCCAAGGAAACATAAATCAAACGTCCCTCCCTGGAATTAACTGATAACAGTTGGTTGTTAGCGAGAGGGGGGAAAAAGGCGGCTCCTGAGCTCTCCCGCACGCAGGTATCACCACAGAGTAATAGAAGTTTGTCATGGAGGTGTATAGTGTGGGAGTGGACAATAAAGCAGATGTTATCATCCCATTTTTTTCCTGGCAAAACAAAGAAAATTAAGAAGTTTTGTGCTGTTGGGTAAAACCAATCTCTCCTTTCTGACCTTCCCTGAGAGTTTGAAACATCACGCCCACACTGTGCTCTCCAGATCTTACCCTAAGATCATCCAAATTTGTTGAAAGTAAAAAATCCCAAATAAATTTGGTTCAAATTTTACAAAATCATCCACATACACGCAAGCATGCTGAAACACATGAATCATTTTTAATTTGCTTCACAGATCAAAACAATGTGTCATCTGCAGAGAGAGAGAGAGAAAAAAAAGAAAGAAATAAAACCAATCTGTGAAAAGACATTTGAAGCTGAAAATGTTATTTGCTCCCTGCTGCATGTGTGGAAGTGGTAGACTCTGCAGGCTCCTCTCCGCTCACTCTCTCAATCTTAATGGAGAGGAGACAAGGAGTGCTCCCCTGTGGAGAGGGAGAGAGGGTGGAGGGCTGAAGGTAGGGGAGGGGGGAAGTGGTGAGGGGAGAGTGGGGGGGGGCTGTACGGAGTCATCTCTGTGTAATTAAAGCTGTTTTAATGGGAGGTGCCAGGCAGTGGAGGGGAGGTCAGTCCCGACGGAGACAAACCCCAGAACGACCAGCTCTGCACCCCCCGTCTCCCCTCCACCTCACCCCAAGTCCCATGAGAGGTGAGGTGGGCGCAAGCTCCTCTTTTAGCCCTCTGCTACTAAGAGGATTTCACCAGCGGCCCTCGTGGGGATGGGTGCTTCGGGTTGGAGGGGAAAAAGAGGGGGTGGGCGACGAATGGGAGCCCCTGCTATGGCACCATGGAAAGCCCTGATTAACTCTCTCCGCCAGTCCAAACCCCGCCATGCAAATGAAGGCAGCCTGGCGCTTTTATGAAGGGGGAAGCGCATGTCAGTCAGGCTTGGCCGTCCCTTGATGTGCTTCCATTGTAATTCTAGGTGTGCTGGTTGTACCGCCTTAGATAGGAGCACAAGGTTGATTCATCCCCATAGGATTGTTAAAAGGTGGATCCGCTAAGTTTTCAAAGTGACTCAAATGGGGGAAGGAGAGGGGTGGCTAGCACTCTCTTGTCAGCTCTTTCTTAGCCCATCACAGACATTGGTTTTGAAGATTTTGCTGTCTGACTTTGTGATAATACATAATGGGGATTCTTTGACAGTACAGTCGTCCCCTGAGGACAGGAGATTTGTTTGCACCCTGAAGGTATGGTCTACATTGTCTGTGCATCATTCACAGTCCTTTAAGTGCTCTATTGAGCAGAGCTTTTTCTTTTTAGTAAGTGTTTCCACAGCCATTTGTAGGCAGATTCTTTTCACTGTTCATTTCCACAGCATATAGAATAGGTCACTTTAAATTGTGTAGCTCCATATTGTTAAATAAAGTATATGAGCCTTTGATTAATAAGCCCAAAGGAAGTATAGCTAAAGAAATCTTAAACGGGTCATGGATTCACATGTTTAACCAAATGTTGGTTTTATTCTATCCACGCTGATGTTATTTGGTCTTTTTTGGAAGCATTGTTAGAGCTAATTTGGTGTTTTACTCAGCCCTCGTAGTAGTCTGCAAAACCAGTGTGGGTGAAAAAGGCAAAAGCACAGCACTCCTTTTAAGAAAGCAGCCCGCTGTAAATTAGGTCCGGGAGGTATGTTGCAGTTTTCTAGGGTCACACACAGCATTTCTCTCATCCTCCTCTGGTTTCTCTGCCTGTCACAGATGGTAGGTTGGCAAAACTTTCTCATCAGACCTCCGTGACCTTGATGGGGGCTTTTCGTCCTGCTCCATCCTCCTCTTAATCACTGCCAGTTCCCCTCCAAATTTGATCATCATTAGGAGGAATCTGCAAGCCAACATTTTATAGGCATTTTCCGACGTCAATAAAACATGTCAAGAAATCCCCTGACCCGGTGGCCTTATTGGATCTTGCAGAATTCTGATATCTTCGTGTTCTTGAGGGTGTCAAATGTATAAAAAAAATCCTGAAAATGATCAAAAAGCTGAGAAATAAATAATTAAATCTATTTTATGGTGATAAAACACCTCAGTGTCCTTGTATATTTAGACTTTCTAGTATCCTCATCCTCTTTCTCACTAGCAGTAAGTTATTTGTGAGAGTGAATTAGTTCTGAAAAGAGAAATATGTGCTCTCTCCCCCCCCCCCCCCCCCCCCCCCCCCCTGCAGAGCAAGAGTCCTAATTTTAAGACAGGAAAGGACTGGCTCGAAATGAATGGATGGCAACTCTCCCATCTCCCGCATTTGTCATTTGTTAACGCACTTGACCTCATAATCAGACTGCCGGCGCAACAAGGCAGCAAACAAGTTATGTCATGTTATCAATTTATCCAACATGACAAAGTAATAACAGCAATAAATGAACATGTACTTTGGAACGGCGGCGTTGCAAATTGAAATGCCGAAGTGTGAGATGTGCCTCTCGCCAAAAGAAGGAGCAATGAAGATGATGGAAAATCTAATATGAAGGAAGACAAGTGTTTACATTGCAGCCTTGTGCGTTTTACATCCTAAGTACTCTCCATCTCTTTGTTAGCATCCCCAGGGCTGCCTTCAGTGTTAGCAAAGCATATGCATCAGAATTGAAATACAGTAGCAGTTCCAGCTCTTCACAAAGCCCACTGCGAATGTAGCAAATAAAATAGGCATGGCTTGATCTGATGAAACAATACTGCAAATTGAAAACCTTGATTGTTATCATTTTGGTTTGATTTGGCTGATTTTTCACGGGGAACGCCTGGTGGGGCGTGGTTTGTCCTCATGGGGCAGTTCAGTTGGTTGCAGTTTGAGAGTCTAAATCAATCTGTCAATCACAGGAGAAAAGGATTTCAAAGACATTTTGACTCAAGCTGGAATAAATCTCGATACATATTTCATAAACCTGACCAACCTCTGAAGTCACTCTCATTTGACATCAATTCTCCGTGCAACCCGCACAGGCCTTGGGCAGTTCACCTGCACACAGGACTGGCTGGCCGGTTCATACACTGTCAGTCCTCCTTTATTCTCAATGCCCCGGGCACTTCACAGTTCAGCAGCTCTGCACACCAAACAACACATCAGTCTGACAAATACAGACGAGTGATAAAACACCATGTTCTCTGCAGTGTTTCTTTACACGCTGCAAGAGAGCAACAGGCCTGCAAGACGGCATGGAGGAGTCACCTGGAATCATGAAACAAGGCATCAGGGGAGTTTATAGCCAGCTGTAGTCATGCCAGAGACCTCTCCGCTTCACTTTCCTATGTTTCTTTTTGAAGAAAAACGTAGAAGAGGAGACTTATGGATAAAATCAAAGGAGAGTGTGTTACAGCTCTTTTCTTATAAGTGCATACATGTGGTCATGCGTGGATTTCAATGTCTTTATAAAGGTACTCTGACCACATTAACCAGGATACTTTCATCTGTGGTTCTTGTAGATTATAATCCCAAAAGCACACTCTAAACATTGGGGTCATTTGGCTTACTTTTGAAAGTTATTTAAAAGATGAGAAAATAATGGAGAATTGAAGCCTTGACTAGAGAAGTAACTTGTGATACTTCTGTATGGCATTTTTTTCTTAAGTCTATTTTTGTAGACTTTCAACACTTAAAATGACACGTGTACATTTTCCAAACAAATTACTTCCCGTATCTATGCAAATAATGACAGTAGCCTGTCAGAGTCACAAGTAGTGCTGCTATCATGAAAGTTTGAAATACCAATGCTTACTTCACTTTGTGTAGGTCAGACTCTTGGGTAGTAATGCCTAAATTCCTCTTTTGAACAAAGCTGATGTCATCTACGCCACATCTGGAAGTTATGGATGACCTTTTGTAGCCTGCTGTCATCACCATAACAGCAGCCTGTTTAAAGCTTCAGATTCACAGGTGCAAAACCAGTGTGAAAATATCTCCATCTAGTTTGAATTTTTCAATAAAGTTTACTTAAAAAACATTTGGTACTGGCCATGGATAAGTGCTTTTGTAAAGTCCTACCTGGTATTATTAGTTAATACTAATGTCTTAAAATAAATGTGGTGATCATTTCTTGACAGGTCAAATGTTGCATATGGTAGCTTTAAGTCCATATTTATTTGCCTTGAATTAGGTTTTATGTTGTAGTTCATTCAGTTACTGCTTTCATGGTGATCTCAGGCTGATGCAAACTACATTTATCCAGCATAAAAAGAGCAGTGTTGCTGTTAAACACACCTTCTAAAAGTACTCAGTAATGACACAGCAAATGACAAAACAAATGACCAACAACAGTGACCAACACGTATTTGCATTTCATTTGTTTAACACCTGCTCTCTTCCACTCGAGCCACTACGAGACCTCACCGAACGCCCGTCTCCTCCCAACTTTCATCCGCGGCTTCAAACAGGATCTGAAGCTAAAAGTATACCCTGTCATCTTTAGCTTGTAATTGCTCAACTTGCCGTTGCCCCTGCGTTCTCCCCGGCTCCGGCAATTACAGAAATACAATGAGGCTTGGCTTTTCTCGCGGGGTGTAGAATGTATATACTAATTCGCAATAAAGTGTTACAGCTGTCAGTGCATTTTCTGCTCGGTTACTTCAATAAATTGGAACTCTGAGTAGGGAAAACGGGAATATCGTATTATGTGCTTTCCACACTAGACGCGGGGGCCCTTCTTGCAAACACAATTTGAACAATTTCATTTTCCTGCGATGAGAAAATGTGACTCGTCGTTTCAGAGATAGACAGACGCTGATGCCTCGGCACTCTAATAATGGATTTCACTTTTCAGGAAACAATTATTAGAGGCTAGAAATAAAAACAGCACAGCTCTGATAGGTTTTATTTTCAAATTATGGAATTTGACAGGAACAGAAGTGCTTGATTACAGTTCTTCTTTGTCTCTTTTAGAAGTGACCCGCTTCACCTAATTGCATATATTGTTAAAGACTGGCTGTGTGTGCTCTGTTGCTGTATGATCCATTCTCTAGCTTGACCCTTAGCCATCATGCTTAGAACAGCTTCTTCATTGTTTAGTATCAATGATGGCCAGGGCCAGCTGGAGGGTCAGTCGCTTCCAGATGATTAGCCATTCATTTTCCCCTCTTCTTCTCCAAATCCCTGCAACATCTCTTTCTGCGTCCCTTTCTCCTCATTTCTCAGAGCTGCTGTCACTCACATCTGTTCCCAATGGCTCGCTCGCCTCGTCTTGGAATCTGAGCCGGCCAGCACCCGGAAGCGAGGCGGCCGCAATCCAGAAACGGGGCCGGAAGCGTTCTGAAATCAAGGCTCTAATGATGCCACTGCATAATGCAGGATCTGCAGGGTGATGATGATGCGGGGAGGGGGCAAAGGAGACAGGGAGAAAAGGGAAAGAGAGAAAAAAAGGGGGAGATGAGGAAAGAGAGGGTACCCAGCAGCCAAATGAAAGCAGACGGACTGAGAGGGAAGTGGAGCCAGAGTCGGTGTTAGCAGTGTTGTTCTGTAACTGCATGGCGTTAACAGCTGCCCCTGCCATTAACACAATGGGAGAGAGAAAGAGAGAGCTCCTTGTTAGGGATCATTTATTAACTGAGATCATCTTTTCGTTAGCCTTGGGGTAATGACTAATGTCAATGGCAAATTTCACAGTTGTCTAGAGAAATGAATTAGATGTGCAATAAAAGGCCCCTTGGCTTGTTGTACATGCTCATTTGCTGGAGTTGGTGAACTTGGAGAACTGTAAAGAAACCAAGGATCCTGGCTTAATACCCTCTCCCTTATCCTCTCCTCCCCCTTCGCCAGACACTGACCTTTTTCTCTCATAATGAGGGGAAAAAAAGCACAGAGGGATCTATAAAAAGAAGCCTTACAGTATGTGCCATTGCGCGGGTAACATCATTACGACACATTTGGCGATGCAAATGAGACCTATAGATTATAGTGTAACCGTCGATGTGAGCTTTTAACGAAACACACACACACACAAGCTGCGTGGGATCTGACCCTGACAGACTCAATTCAGCTGTGTGTGTGTGTGTGTGTGTGTGTTTGTGCATCTGTGTCTGTGCAGTTCAAAGATTAAGACTCAGGCGTATTCTCTAATCCGCCCATTGAGCAGTAGCAGAGTGTGGAGACAGAATGGAGTGGGTACAATGACCCCCCGTCGGTGGCGACTCACGCCATCTCCGACGCTCCTGACGGCACCACAAAACCGACCCTCACCTACGCACACCCTCCAAATCCCCCTCCCCTCCCTTACAAAAGAACCTGTCAGGATGGGACCCCCCCGCCCCCCGCACACACACACACACACACACACACAGAAAACAAACCCTCCACCCTACACTGCTGTCATCGCCCCCGGGGGTACCCTGCTAAGAATAGTGGACCCCCAAAAAACAGCACTCTTTCCCCCTCTCTGTGTCTCATTCTCCCTTCTCCCCACTCTTTTCTTTACAGGACAGATGACACAATGCGGTGATTCACACACCGAGCTGGGCACTCATACTGTAGGCAGCCTCTATTGGCCCATGTGTGGCTGGCTCGCAGCGTGGGGTTAATTGCGAGCGAGGTTAACAAAATAGGAGACAAAAATCAGTTTCAGAAGAGGCCGAGGACCCAGGAGGCTGCACTGAGATAAAGTGGAGCAAGTGCACTGTGTGTGTGTGTGTGTGCAGAGCATGGGTCAGACATTCTTTGCAGATAATTCTTGCTGTTTGTCTTTGTGCATCCTAACAGACAGGGTGGGGTTTACAACAACAGAACATTTCCAATGCATTATGAGGACTTTTTAAAAGAAACTGCCATTAAAGATCTGTTTTGCAGCTCTTTTAATTGTCCTGCTCCTCATGCATTAATGCAAATGTCACTGTTGAAATAATTAGTCCATCAATTGATTAGGTGATTAGCAGAAAATCTACAAATGATTGATGCTTTTTTTAAAGATGCGGTTTGTCTTTTTGGCCACTTGGGGCAGCAGGAAAAAAAGCTGGAGACACACATTTGTCACATTGTCACCTTTTATAAAGCTGATATAAGGAATATGTTAGCAATCTGTTGCAACATTAGCATTTAGAGTCATGTTCCTTGCCACACGAGCAATGTAAACAAAGGAGATTTATACTCTGACACAAATTATTCTACAAATTGGGGGGAAAAAGGGAAAAAAAAGTGATGTGGTTTGCAGAAATGGATACACTATGCGTAAGTATTTATTACATCAACAGAGCATGCTGCATTAGTACAACAGTGCCGTGAAGCCTCAGCTGTGGGTTATTAGGAGCACTACAGCAGTCAGTCACTTACTGTACACTATATTCTCCACAATCGCATTTTTGAAAATGGATGTAACATTAGCTGTTAATACCAGCTGCTGGAGTGTTCGTCTTCAGATGATTTAATTGCCCGGCAATTTTCTCCTGTCAAAAAAGCAATGTGCACCTCAGATGAAAACGAGCGAGCGCAAGTGGGAGAGTTAATTAGCAACCTCGTTAGGGACCTGGAAGTGTCTGGTGGGGCCTCTGTGTGTGTGTGTGTTTGCGTGTGTGTCTGTTTCTATCTGTGTCTGTGTGCTGCTTAGTCTGTGCACTGGTGTGTGTATGTGCGTGCGTGCGTGTGTGTGTGTGTGTGTGTGTGTGTGTGTGTGTGTTCACTGATGACTAGGAAATCCGAGAAGGCATGTAGTAAGGACCTAATCTCTCATTGTATGTATACATGACCAGCTTACCCTGTGTGACTGACAGGATGTTCACACTGTGAGCCAATTGGTGGATGTGGATGTTTCTACTGATGCATGGTGGGTGGTAGCAGAGGTTGCTATGGCATCTAGATGGTGATTTGTAGTCCAAAATAAGATATGTATTTACTAAAAAAAACACATTTGGATTCATGTTTTAGTTCTGTCAAACATACACTACCTTAAATTGAATAGTATTAATACAAAATGAAAGGATGCAAGCATTTACAGCAGCAGTATTGCAAGAAATAGTTGAAAACGTAGGAACTTTTAATTGTTTTTCACTTCACTGGAGATGTAAAGAAACACAAATATGGAACTGAACATGTTCAGTAATGGCCATTTTTTCTTGCCTACTGCACACATCGGCTTATTCTCATTGGTTGCCTGGCTCTGTGGTGAATGGATGGATTTCCAGTGACTTGAAAATGGATCTAACCATGACAATGAAAGAAATTAAAAAAGGGACACACAACCTTTTAAAAGAGGAAGTTTCGATTTCAAGATCAGGAGAAATCAAGATATGTATCTACCATATTAAACCATTCACCATTCTTTCATTCTGTTGTTTCATTTCATTTGGAAAATGATTAAATGAGAATTGAATTTTTCTGCTTTGTATCATTGGGATTTGTGTGCATTCTCACAATGCATGTGCACTATAAAGCCACTGCTACACTTACTTTGAACTAATATTGTGCATCTGTGAACATAGAGGACAGTATTTCAGGATTCAGCAATAGCAGAAAGTTTTGAAGAGAAACTAATCTGCCACTTTTTCTGCTTTAATAAACCAGTAACCTTATTGACTGTTACCATGTTTAGTTATCATTTAAGATAATCCCATGTCAGCCAGATGTTCGGCCCTGTATCACTGCTTGTAGTTGCTAACGCATTGGTAAAAAGCAAAGCTATTATGAGCTTGTGTAGTCACAAACTGATGAAGTGCTAAGAGCCAAACGATAAAACTTCACTGTCAAGTTCAGTACTTATAATAGACAACCTGAAGCCTACATTATGAACTGTATCATACAAGAAACTCACCCTGTAATACTGAAGCAGAATTATGACCACCACAGCAAACCTCTCTCACAGACTCAGTGAAACTTCTTTTTGAGTAAGCAGCAGTTAAAGTCCAGAAAACAAACCCTGTCTCATCTCTCAATAAGCAGAGATCACAGTAGAGATGCTGTCTGGGACTGATTTGCTGAGACACGTCTCGCTTTCAAAAAAATTATCGAATTACGCTCGAGATTTAGCGCCCTTGCAAAAATATCACCATCATATTCCGAGGGCGTGTTGTGGAGAGTGGATGAACGGGCTTGCGTGTGGCGCTCTGGCTGAGTGAACTCTGTTGGTTTGGGGAGCGGCGCGGTAATTTGTTAAGACTGGGCCCCTGAATTATTAAAGGCATATGAGTGTAAATAATTCACTGATCACCAAACAGCATGACAGGCCATTCATCAGCACATGTCGCGTATGAGCGGTACGTGCGTGCTTGTGGGTACGTGTGTGTGTTTATGGGAGGATGTGGGTGGGAGGTTGCAGGTTAGAGCTGAGGGGCTTTTTTAGGGGGGGGTGGCTGGCCTCCACATAAAATGCAGAAGTTCTTTTTTCTACTTGTGTACATTTCCATGAGTTAACATATGAAAGGGTAAGAAGTATGTGAGTTTTTGCACTTTGTGGAATTATCTGAATGAAAGTGCTTCATCATAACCTGCTTTGAATTTTTATTACCAGGAATCTAGCCTTGCACTGCCTACTTTTTTTCCTTTTTTCCCCTCCCTTCTTTAAAAAAAAAACAAACTGTGTCTTCTCAATGGCAAAGCGAGTATGGTGACAAATTGCCATAAACGGGCGGAAAGCATGCAAATGCAGTGAGGAGACAAATGTCCAACCTTGTGTTTAGTCGGAAGCTAAGGTCATCCACCCTCCCATCTATCACTGTTCTAATCAGCTCCACGCAGCCCCAATGCAAAGCTCAGTACCTGCTGCATAGATAACACAGAGAGAGAGAGAGAGAGGGAGAAGAAGAGGAGGAGAGAGATAAAAAAACCAAAACTGATAAAAGATTCAACAAGTAAACATTCATATTGCTTGGGAGCAGTTGGTGTTTTGTTCAAGGCTTTGCTCTGTTCCATTTCTTGGGGCGGTTTTACTCTGTTTCTTTCTCCACCGCCATCAACCTTCCCTCTTTCTGCACTCATATTTCAGTGTTTGCATGCTCCAAAATTGTGGCATGTTTGTTTTGCTTGTCAGGTGTAGACAGAGGGGTTTGACCTGGGATCGCAGAGCTGTATTTGAAGGTGATTGGAGACGAGTTGTATTGAAATGCTTTTTTTTTTTCTTTCACCCAGAGGTTCAGGGAGGGGAGACGAGGCAAATCCAGATGTCTGGCTCGGTTGTAATTGCGGTTGCACTTGTCTTTTCAGATTGCAACACGCAGGTGCATAATTGAAAAGATAGAGACTTTCTTTCTCTGTTTTGATTTTACTTTCTATCACTCCCTTTTTGTTCTTTCTTTTACTTCGTTTTCACACAAATTGAAACCTAGCCTGCCTGCATCATTATACATCTCCCTTTTCTTTCTCTGTTTTCTCCTTCCTTTCTGTCATTGTGCTCCCGTTGAGTGTTTCGTTTGCCCTCGTCAAGCGATCCAGAGATAGTTGAATTAGAGCCTTGCCCCACGCAATTAAAATCTTATTATTGCTCGAGTGTGACCCGGCCTAATTTAATTGCTGTACATGCTCAAAAATGATTAATAGATACAGTTTGTAAATAGCCTGGGCAATGATGATAACGCCAAAGATATGGTTAGTTGAGTGCATTATTTCTTGCTAAAATAAACATTTGCAAAGCACATTCGGCTCGGCACGCTGGATCCCTGAAATGTTAGCAGCGGTGTCTGATTGTAATAACTCTAAATGAAAGATCAAAGGACACAGCAGCCTCTCGAGGGAGAAAGTTTACCCAAACTAGGAGAAAGGAAGAGTTGTGACTCATGCATATAGCCCATTAATCATTCAGCTTGCCAACCGTTATTATTTGCACACTTGTCTCCCTCTGTCATTGTGTTATTTTGCCTGGTCGACACTGCGTTGGGTATTTGTGATGAGATATTTTGTCCCTCAGACAGAACACAAGTATTGCTTTTTAGACAGATTCAGAAGGTGTGTCTGCATATTGTCTGAATGCATGTGCCTGTATCTGCATGGGACTTTAAAAAATAATAATTTGCCACTTCTAACTGTCACGCTTAAGAATTGTGTTAGAGAATCATTTAAGTCAATAGAAAAGTCCTCACAAGTGCTGTCATATGAATCTGGGAGTGTGTTTTTTTTCCAATGCCTTTGTGTATCCCGCTGTCCAGCGGTGCAAGGTAAATGGGTGTGTGCTCATTAATCTCAGAGTGTGTGATGGAGCAGAGTGGTCGGCCAAGCTGCTGAATGTCTAAGCAGGGCGCTGTGCATGTGATTTATTGGGAGGAGCATGCATTAGGGCCCATTCGTAGCCATTAGCCTGGACAGCTAAGGACGCCGCCACCTCCTACTATAGCCACAGAGGTGGTGGGCGTGGCCTGTGGTTTTACAGCCTCACGGCTTGGTACATTTGTCCAAGATATACGAGCTACAAATGGTGTGTCAATAGGTATTGATGAATTTGTGAGCTCTTGATGTTTTCATCATCATTGCTTGGCATGTCATTGCTGTTGTGTTGTTTCAATGCACTTCCCAGGATTCATCAAGTAGCATGCAAATCTTTCCCCTTCCCCTTAGTTCTTCTTCTGTTGACTTCTTATAAAGCATAAAAAGCAGAAATGTAAAAAGTATCACCAGACATCTTTGCTCAAGTTCATAAATTGGCTCAAAGTTGGATCCCAATTGGAGAAGTAGACATATTTTTACATGAAAATATAGATTAAAGTAAAATCCAAATGTACTGTACATCATCCAGCATGCTTTCTCCCAGGAAGCCGGTGTTTTCTTTGGCTGTCACGGTTCTGCAGCTCATGCAGAAGGACTCGACACCACCTCTGCCAAGATTAGAAGTTTGATTCAGAAATGAGGCTGTCCGTGCTAAAAGATGCATGCTCTCACACAGGAGGATCTCATGGAGGAAAAGTCACAGGCTATCAAATCAGTTTTGGTGGAATTTTAAGCACTTCACCATCTCTGAGAATAAGAGAGTATTTTGTTCAAAACCTTTAACAAGCAGCAGCAAAGCCTCACAACTCTATGTCAAGCATTTTAAAATCACAATATCACTGCAGCAACAGAGCACTCAAATGAAAAAATCCAACTTGAAAATATATGTTTTTACCATGTTTGTTCCTTTTATCAGTTTACTTCAGAATCACTTAGACTAATTCTGGCTACCTTTCAGAAGAAACTAGAATCATGATCATAAATCAAGAACAGCAACTATTTATTCAAGTGTCATTTTTTTTCCAGCTTGTGCTCAAACAAGAGTGTTTTTGCTAAGGAGCTAAACAAAGTTAAGCATTTATTTCATCTAAAACTGGGCCACCAATTTATGTCAGAAAGTGATTTAATACACCTAATAAACAAAAACAAGCTTTTATTGAATTGATGACTTTATAGAAGTAACTAGATGATGTCACTTGCTTATTATTTTGTCCACAATTTGCATCGTTTCTCATCTGCCTTCATGTTGCTGCGGCCTCAGAAACTGAACAAAATGTTTACATGTGCACAGACAAGTATCTTTTACGTGTGTGTGTGTGTGTGTGTGTGTGTGTGTGTGTGTGTGTGTGTGTGTGTGTGTGTGTGTGTGTGTGTGTGTGTGTGTGTGTGTGTGTGTGTGTGTGTGTGTGTGTGTGTGTGTGTGTGTGTGTGTGTGTGTGTGTGTGTGCGAGCTAGTCTATATCATCCAATGTCAGTATGTGTCACTGGCTGTGTGAATAAGCGAGGTGGGCGGGTGGGGTTATGAAGGGTGGACGGTGGGGGTGGAGGTGGTGTGGTGGTGGGGGTGGAGGGGGGTCACTCTATTTTGGCTGAGGTAATCCATCCATTGTGTTGAACTTCTTCATCTGTATCAATTCATTGAAAACACACCGGCCCTGTGGAGTGAAACTGAGCCTGCCCGGTCCTTTCTTGACAGGGCAACGAGAGAGAGAGAGGGAGAGAGAGAGAGAGAGAGAGAGAGAGAGAGAGAGAGAGAGAGAGAGTGAGAGAACCACGGGATGGATGTGGGCGGGTGCTGGGGGGGTGCTGGTTCTGGGGGTTTGGGTGGGTAGACTTCAGGGGGGAGAAAAAGGGGGTAGCGGACCATGGGAAAAACACAATCCCTGGCCCCTCTATAGCACTTGTTCCACCCCACTTCACCCGCACACCCACCCTGTGTGTGCCACTTGTCACTGACCCTTGCAACCCCCTTCTCATTCTCCCCGAGCCTTTGAGCCTGTCTCTCTCTCTCTCTCTGGGCTGCAGATGTGTGTCAGCCTCCTACCCCCCCTTCCACCTCTAACCCACCACCACCCCACCTCCTCCTCCCCCCTTTCTACCGAGACCTGCGGACCTCCACACTCTACCTCTACCTCTCATGCCTGGGGATGGTGAAGCGTGGTGGGGCAGAGGCTGCGCCCGGACCCCCGTATCCAGGCCCTGGCGAAGAATGGACCAAAGGAATAAAGAATAACAGAGAGGATCCCTTTTCTTTGTGTTTGCACAAAGGGGGAGGCAGGATGGAGCAAGCAAAGGGGGGAAAAAGAGGGAAAAATGGGTGTCTGTGACTGTGTGTGCATGTTTGTGGTTATTGTGCACATACACATGCTTGGGCTGCGTGTGTTAGTGACAAATATACTATGTATATGTCTCGGGGGCTGTGGGTGGAGGGGGAGGATTATTGCTGCAACATGCTCCCTCAGTGACAGTATAGTAATTGGTCTAAGGCATCCGTTCCCTTTGCCACCAGTGATAATGTAAGCTTTCATTAAAACATACGGCAGAAATACAGAAATACTGGAATGAATAATTACCACGGACCATTAGCCCGTCTTCTTTCAATAATTGAATTTGTCAGCAGTATCCTTTTCAACCCACGGAAGCCACCATCACATTCTGACTGTTAGCTGATGATGAAGGCGATCGCTAACAACACAAAACAGGGAATTCTGTATTTATTAATTATCCTCCTTCTTCTCCGGCCTGTCAATCACTGCTGTTGATGAACTTGAGTCAGATGATTGAACATCGACGCTGACATTACCAGATTGATTTAATCTGTGATGAGGTGTTATCAATATCATTGATTAATTGTTTACACGTGCCATTTGGTGGGTGCTTTTAATTTGAAGTGATTACAGTGGAATGAGTGGTGGCGTTGAAGGCCTGTGTGGCCCCTGTGGCAGTGTTAGTGCCACAACATTCAGATATGCAAGCTGTTAAGTAGCATTTTATGCTTCTTTGCCATGTAAAATGTAAAAATAATGGTAATTGCGACCGTGCCGAGGGATTTCTGCATTTCCCAAACTCATGACGCAGCACTTGGCGAAATGCAAATCTGCATTACAGCATCGCCCCGCTTTTTTCCTTATGTTAAGCTCTGCTCGAGCTGTGGTGCTAGAGCAAGCCCATGAGAGTCTTCAGAAGGGAGGAGGAAAAAAGGAGAAGGCAGCCAGCAGGGGGAGGTAAGACAAAAGGAAAAGTAAGTGAGGAGCATGAGAGGGAGAGGGGAAGTGGGAGAGGACAAACAGAGGAAGGATAGGAGAGGAAAAGAAGACGGGGGGAGGTTGAGGGAGAGAGGGAGGCTCTCTGCTGGGGCTCATCGATCCCATTGGTTTTTGGTTGTACATCAAGCGTGCCCCGTCTGAGTGGCAGCCAGGATGGACCTCCCCCTTTGGCGGCCAGGGAGAGGAGGGCAGCGTGGCGGGTGTACTCTGGCCTCTTCTATGTCCAGCTGTGCACTCAGCAGGGAGTACAATACTGTATGTCGGAGCTGACCAGCAGGGGAAAAGCATCTTACTATACTTTTACACCACTGACCTTTTGAGGAAGGAAGGAGGGAAAAGGGGAGTGTGTGTACAGTCAATTCACATCACATTAGAAACACATAGGTTTACTGTACAATCTTGCTATTAAAAGAGATTATTGCAGTACTCATGTAGGGCTCCATTCATAAAAAAAACCTTTATATTCAATTTTGAGGAGAATATACTCAATATTTCAAAACACAGGCAATTTCATCTGCTAAATTGACATCATTTTCTTAGCCTGAGGACAGCTGATTGACTCCAACAATATTAGATACACTCATCTCATTTTTCAAATGGTGCCTACAATATGTTTCACTTTGTATTAGTGAGTGTTCACCAGCCCGAAATGAGCAAGAAGTGTTTGCTCTCCCTCCGAATCTGCGATATCAAACTGATGAATGTGTGCAGCTCCACAGAGAATCAATTGGAAGACAGAGAGGAGGAGGCATTTAGAGCCCCCTGGGGTTGTTTTTAGGGGGATGTGGGTCTATTTTCTCATTGGACATCACTGACACGAACTCAATGTTATTGCTAGTGATGCTGCAAATTGTACTGTATGTCTTGATTCTCTGCTTTTTCTGTGCTGGAAGGGAAGATTTCAGTTCTAGTGAATGAACAGTTTTGTGTGACACAGTGATGGGGAAACAAAAATTTCACAATCAATTGCCTTTTGACTCGTCTAACAAATACAGACTACATCTACAACCTCCAGGTGGATTCTTTTAAAGCAGATAGACAGCATTTTAGGACAAAGCTTCACGAGTTAAGCAGCATTCACCCTCTAAGCGCTGTTGGCTGTTATAAATAATATATTGCTTAGTTCAGTTTCAGTATCTAAGAGTTTAAGTTCACAGTCTATTTTCAGGGTGTGACACCGGGAAGGGCTGTGAAGTTTGTGCAGGAGTCTCACTCGGTGCTGCTGAACTGACGTGCTGCTCAGCTACAGTTTTCACTAAAAGAGCATGAGAAAGGAGAAAAAAGAAAGGTGTGCATGCATGTGTGTACAGTTGGTATAATTCTTCTTTTACTGTATCTGTCCTACATCTACTGTACAGTACAACAGCTGCAGTAATATTATGTTGTGCAGAAGAAGCCTAATTAGTTTACTGTTTATTCTGTAGCTCTTTATTAACCAAACAGATGCAACTTCTTTTTATCCTATAATGTTTCATATTTGTCGTATATGTGTCATATCTCGAAAAAAAATCATTTTTTCAGGGATTACTTTTGTCATTTTTTGTTATAATTTGCAAACTATGATTATGGAAGCATTGATACTGGTGTTTCTTAGAGTTTGGTACTCCTTTTCTGTTCTCACTGCTGTCTGCGCACGCTCAAAATGAGCATCAAGGCTCCCTTCTCCACGTGAAAACAAGCCACTCGCTATTATTAAGTACTTCACGGCATCATTCATTACTGCAAACATGAAGTCTCAGTTTTGGCTGTGAAAGTTTCTGTTTTATCACAATCCCCGCTGCACCGATTTGGGATGTTTTCACATCAGTGCAAGTATTACTTTACATTCTGGTCGCTGTCAATCACCTGACACCCACAGGAAGAAACTGTGTCTCCTCCAGGAAATAATCCTTCAGAAACATGCTGCTTTACAAACTGTACTGTCACATCCAGGGCTTTTTTTATTTAGAAAGTCTTTTGTTAGCGAGGACAGCAGTTTCTTTTCGGGGAGATTTAAAGAAAGATTCTGTTTTTTAAGAAATGATTGAAATTAAAACGGGAGTAAATTGCTTGTGAAGTTTTCACCTAACAACAATATGTTTGTGTAGGTGAGTCATGCTTGGTAGCCTGAATGAAAGGTGTTAATGGTGATGGTGGAGGACAGATCAGGGAAAGTGTCCAAGGGCCCTCCAGTTTGCTCCGGCGCCCTGAGCTGCCTCTATGCGTGCATGAGCCTCATTTCTCTACGGCGAGAAGGAGAAAGAAAAAAATAAAGGATGTGGGGTTTGAGGAGGGATAAAGGAAGGAGAGGAGAGGTTGGAGAGGGTGGGAGAGAGGTGAAGGAGGGTGAGGGTGGTGGTGGGGTGCGGGGGGCGACGTTGCTATAGCTGTCCGGTGAGATCCGCTCACAGCTGCCTCCCCTCCTCAGCTCCTCCGGTGAAAAGGGCCCTGAGTGGCGAGCGGATCCATTTCAGCGTGGAAACCCCACACACACAAAGCTCTGAAAGCTGCTCTTATGCCACGTCTCGGTATCTCTTACCTGTTAGCCCGATTAATTATTCCCCCAAGTACAGGAGCCAGGGAAAGGAGACACCACGGATGGGCCAGCAAGATAGGGCTGCACTCTCTCAACTGAACGAGAGAGGCCAGATAAAGAAAGAGTGGGTGGTGGGGTGAAATAGAGGAAGAAGAAGGGGAGAGCTTTTCTGTTGTCTTTCCTTTTTTTCCCCCTCTCAGCCTACAGTAGGAGCCTTCAATCTCCAGTGGCTAATGTAGTAGAAAGTTGCTCTTACAATGTACCCACACTTTCTTAGTCACAGTAGAGTGGGTCGAAAGAGCCGGTAGTGTAGTTAATCACTACTTTTTTTATACTCCCCCCCCCCTCCACATCAGCTCAAGCAGCATGCAAGACACGTGAAAGACCCCCTCATCCCTTCTGACACACAAAAAAAAAAGTTAAGTTGTGTTGTTTCCGCTGTTGAGGATGCGCACCCTGAAGCATGTCGCGTGGATGGTGTTTTTGGCAGGAAAACCACTGATGCAGTGACCAAGAACTCCATTAAAAGCGACACTCGCTGCATGCCCTTGTTGCCCTGGCCACCAGGCAGTGGTGCGTCTTTGTGTGCCAGTGAATAGTCAGCTTTGAGATAGAGAATATCTGTCACTGCGATGTCTAGTCAGCTGATTCAACTTATTATATGAGCTATATTACACAAGACTCTTAATTTTGTAAAATTCAAAATTCGAGGCATAAAACTGTCTAAGCAGTGCGGTTTTGAAGATATCCATTCACCTCACCTTAGCTCTGAGCAACCAATCGCTTTCCTGAACAAGCACTTCCTGGTTATGCAGAGCAGGGGTTTCCATGGCTATCAATCAGCCAATAGCGACACAGCTCCTCAGAGCAGAGTGTTGAGAGCGGGGGTCTCTGGGGCAGCCTGTCTTTTTAAACAAGGCCAGACACTTCACAGACAGAGAGAGGGCCAATTAATTCTGCCGGGGGCAACGCTCCTAGGTTAGCATTTGCTTATAGTGATAAATTGGCGCTTTGTATCCACAGTAAACTACCTAGGCTCCCTCTGTTTTGGCTGGCTTGGCAGGTCCAGGAGTGATGTCATGGGGTTCAGGCTGATTAGTCGGGTGTGCCTCGTCCTTTTTCACAGGGTCACTGCACTACTGTCTGTGTAAAATTAATTAAAAGCTGGCTGGGGTTAGTGTCCACACTAATTCCAGCTAGTCACTAACATCTGCTGGCGGAGGAAAATGAGGGAATCAAGACCCAGAATCAGTGTGGATACAAGGTGAAAGCGAAACCCTAATTTGCAAAAACAGTTAGTTTAATGAGAGAATGTGTAATTTATGCAAATGTTTCTTAAATTTGCAGATCACATGTTTGAAAGTTTGCTGAAATAACATAATAAAAAAATGTTTTTAAGTTAAAACAATCAGATGTTGAAATCACCCCGTTGAACTTTCTGTGTGATACCTGACATCACTCTCAGTAATATTAATGCAAGTACAGATAATAGAATCTCATTGTAAACAGTGTACATCTTCATCTCTGGTACTTTTCCCTCTCTTATCCCAGTTTCATAAAGCTACCGTGACTAGAAGTAGCCCCTGGTGACTCCACTTGTACTGCCATGTGGCCATGTGGTCTGAATTTAGCCATCCTTTATCTTCCTCTCCCATCCGGCTTCCTTTCCTTACTCTCAGTCCTTGCTAAGTGGTTGCATACATACATGTGTCTTCAGTCCAGTGAGCACCAAAGCAGCAATATTGTAAACCAAACAGAGGAGGGGGCATCTTGGATATTTTATTTAGTTATT
This sequence comes from Scomber scombrus, assembly GCF_963691925.1. Taxonomy (NCBI): domain Eukaryota; kingdom Metazoa; phylum Chordata; class Actinopteri; order Scombriformes; family Scombridae; genus Scomber; species Scomber scombrus. The sequence goes on along the minus strand of NC_084993.1, from coordinate 3,185,740 downwards.
ATTGAAATACTTTTTTTTGTTTGTTCCCAATGCCTCATTATTTCTTCAGCTACAGTGCAGCATGTCAAACATCCTTGCAGCGTTCCCTTTAAAATCTCCCCCAAGGTGAGAAAGGTTGATCATTTTTCTTTCTTTTATGCGAGCGGCGTGAATGAAAGTCACGGCCAATTTCCCTTTTAACATGGACACGGGAAAAAACAACAAGTACTAGAGCAACAAAACAGCCTTCAGTTGCCGAAGCGGGATCTTTGATTTGGCATATCAAAGGGGAGCGCGATCCCTGGGTTGCCGTGGCTCCCAAGGTCGGAACACACAGACCTACTTCGCCTGAATCTGATTGGCTGGCTGCTCGGCGGCGCTGCAAATTTGCCTAAGTGAAAGAGGACTCCATTAGAGTATAGGTAGAAAATGTATTTCCCACTAAACAAATAATCAAAGTACTTAAATAAATGTGCTTCAGAGGTGTTTGCAACTACAAATTATGATGAAAGAGCGAGCAATCCTTTAACTATTCGCATTTTGGTGTAAAATGAATTTCCATCAAGGGCTTTCACAAAGTCGTGAAAATGCAAAGAACACCAATATTGATGAAATGCATGCACATTTTTTGACAACACATGCATAGTGTAAGAAAAGTGTAAGAGATGCATGACTTTAAGATCAATTAGCAAATAAAACTTCTTTAAAAATAGTATAGTTCTCAATTTGGAGCTAAGCTTTTCAAATACATACACACATGTAGTATCTCAAACTGGAATAAACCTCCTGCTTCAGTGCCTAAGCCCACATTATTTTTAACTGGACCGGTTTATCAGAGCTGTTCGGTCTCGTCTGGATGCGAGCCGTGCAGGCGGAGGGAGCCGCTGATCCTCCACCAGATTGAAAAGGGAAAGTTGATATCATTCCCACTGTCGACTGAGCAGGGCCCAGAGGTTTCCCCTCATGGGGGGTCCTGAGAATGTCACTCTCACTCCCATACTTGCGACCCCTCCTCCTTCTTCACCTCTTCCTCCTGCCATTATATTCACCTACATTATCTCCAAATGTCACAGAGAGTAAAACCAATAGCACAGGAAGAATTTATCAAGGAGGTATTTTACTCTTTTGGGTGCAAGGTGGAAGCATGTAAATGAGTAGAAGCTGTATGTATCATGCATTTATCATATATTGAACTGTTGCCACCTAATTGTGAATATCTCCAAAATATTTGTTTTCAAGGCTCAGAAATGGTTGCATACATTTGTCCTGCTCACTTTTACAGTTAGATGTTGGACTTCTATAAAAATACATTTATAAATATGTTTCATCCTATGAAAACAGTCACATTATAACACTCAACTATCAAAAAATATCATAAATACCTTACTGATTCTTTACAACCTACAAAACCTAATGGCAAACTGTGGTCATATTCTATTTTTCTTTCCGAAGCCATCATACTAACAAGTGTTGCCTGTACAGCCAAATCTGATATGACTTCTTTCTCTGTGCAATAGACCCCCACTGTTGTCCAAAAACTATTAAAACACACCAACGTTGCCCTGGATGACGTTTTCCTTAACTATTCTGCCACTGAAAATAAATCCCTTAAAATGCACTATTTATTCCTGTTTAAGTAACATTTTCTAAAAATTACAATGCCCAGCTGTTTTAGGGGAATTATTAAGCCTATTTCTTAAATATATAAGTATTTGTGACCCATTTTAAAGGATTTACAAATGGGCTAAGTTCCTTTTGAATAGGCTAGTGAAGTCAGAAAGTAGTCAGATGTTTTAAATCTTTTCATGAGATTTGTTGACAAAAGCAAAAATATTGCAAGCCTTACCCTCTAATGTTCATTGATGTATGTTGTTTTCCATTAGGTAATGGTAAAATAACCCAGTGTAAACACCTGTTTCAACCACTGCACATAGAGGAATGCATACAACACACATCTGAATCTCTGTACTTATTTATAGCCTATGTTTAATATTCATTAATTGGAATGAAGTCATCCTGCTATAATGTATCCTTTTAGGGAAATCCTGTACTATTTAGCATGTTAAATGTACATTTGAAGATAGCTCTGTACCAGCTTAAAGTACAACTACTGTCAGCATATTTTATCCTGTTGGCACAACTCATTATAACTGCAGCTTTATGAAAAGTGAAACTGTGAATAGTGGAGAAAAAAGAAAAAGTTTTTGTGTGAACTATGAGTTCAATTGGAACAGTGGGATATGACGGATCTTTCCTGAAACGGCTATAAACACCTGGTGGTTATGGGTCTGGACAGCAGACATGTCATATTGACGGCTCCCCCCCCCCTCACCCCTCACTTCAGCAGCACCCCAAGCTTCGGCTTTTGTGGATTTTTTTAACACTCTGAAATTGTCAATCGAGTCAGTGGCCTGGACAAGCTCTTTCTTTGTGACGCTGGGGCTTTAAAATGGTGCCAACCAAGCAGCATGGACGAAGGATTTGAAAAAGGCACAATGAGCTGGAAGGGAGAAAAAAAAAATCCTAGCTACCTGGGAAACAAAACCAGGGGCAGGCGAGAAAATGTCGAAGAAAGAGAAAAAGGGGAGGGAGAGGGGGGGGGGGGGGGGGGGGGGGGGGGGAGTGTCACAGACTGACCCTCCCTCCCCTCTATACCCCAGCCAATTCTGAGTCCTTGGAGTGAGCGGCAGGCATTTCTAGTCTTGAGAGGAGTGACAGAGAGAAAGGCAGGGACAAAAAAAAAAAAAAGAAAGAAAGAAAGTGAGAGCCCGTCCGAAAAGAGGGAGAGAACAAGAGAGAAGAGAGTGGCAAGGGGGAGGGATGGAGGGGAGAGGAACTTGAATCGTTGTCATCAGCTCCGTCACGTTGAATAGGCCTAATGAATGCAAGTGAGTGTTGAGGAGCCATGGCCAGCTCTATCAAGGCAGGTAATACCGCCCAGATTTAATTGGGAGCAGGTATTGGAAGGGCTGTATTACTTTAATTGGGTAGGGGTTCTCTAAATGGAAAAGACAAAGTATAATGGCCAAATTGTGGTGCACAATAGCACTTAGCCCGGGATTGTATGCATTCGCTAATCTGCCCTGGAATGAGGCAATTCTGAACAATTTTCTCAGTGAAACCAGCTGCAGAAAGCTTGTCCCCCTTTTTTGTTCTCCCTTGGGAAAATGTAAGATTGAAACAGAAAATACCTTTACCCGGGCAATCATTTGCCACGTGTGGAAAGCGGATACAGCAGTGAGTGGTGGAAAAAAAAAAAAAAAAAGAAAGGGGGAGAGAGAGAAAGGGGAATCTTTGTAGCAGGGAGAATGGAAGGCAAAGGAGATAAAGCGGGGCTCAAAGTGGGGCCTGTCACGGTCGCCAACAAGAGAATAAAGTGATGACATTTACAGTGACAGATGAGACTGCAAGGGAGAACTGCCCACTATTTAGAGGGAGGAATCTGATATTTAACAGACGTGGCCTCTGATAATTAACAGTGGACATGTATTTAGTGGTGGGCCTTGTCATTATTAATGACAGGCTGAGTTACTGATATCCATCCGTTCTTAAAGAAGCACAGCCAGCCAAGCCAGGATCTTGGATGTTTTAAAGACTTGTGAACAAGTTGTGGTGCATTATATTCTATGGGGGATTTTTAATTTCATGGCTCTTTTTTGTAAAGTTTACTTGAAAAGAGTGAGGAAAATCATCCCAGAATATGCTGCAACTATAACCCCTGCACTTGCTGTGGACAGGAAGTGCTTAGCAGCACGCTGCCACATTATCCCAGCATGCACTGTTCTAGTGAGCTCAGTCTTGTGTATCTTATCACCAAGGGAAATGGAGGGAAGAGGAGCAAACAGCGAAGAAGTCGAAGCAGTGTTAGTAGCATCAAAAGAAAGAAGTCGTTGATTTTTTTGTTTTTTTATCACTTTACTACTCTCACTTTCTGCTGGCAGTGGGGGTAGGCAGAGGAGCTAAGTTGTACAGTAATTGTGCTGGTGAAGTGAGAATGATTGCTTTTTATTGTCCATTGTCCCCACAGGTTAGTGTGAGGAAGGTATTGCGTATCCTCTTCGTGGAGAGGGAGAGGTAGGGACAAAGCATGCAGCGGTGAGGGCCCTCTCCTTTAGCCCAGGTGGGTTTCGCATTTAGCCTGAAAGCCGGCTGAGATGAGAGATAGCGGCCGGACGCTGCTTCTACTAAAAGGGACACCCTGCTGGGCAGTCGCCTCCTGCAATCCAGCACATTTATTCCACTCAAAGCACATGTGCATAAAGCATATGTGTCACAAAGACTCAATGCAAACTTTCGAAATTCAAGCCCGTCACTCTGTAACTGTAAACCATAATGACTATAACCCGTATTCTGCATTGTAACAAGGGGGGAAAAAAACCCAACAACAGTATTGTCCCAAGGAAGCAAACCTTGCCACATTGTTTGAAGGCTAAATTGCTCCCTGCGAAATGCACCCTCTGCTTTATTGCAGGCGTCTCTCCCATTAAATGTGTGGGTATTGTGTATGGATTACAATAGCTAAGAGGAACCCAGGGACAGCTTAAGCGTTCAGAGAGAGTGAGAGGGAGAGTCTATAAAAAGCACACAGTGGTTGAGGTTTTGTCGGGAGACGCATGCTTGCTTTCCCACCTGGTGAGGAGAGGAGAGGGTTTTTAGGGAAGAACTCACTGTCATGAATTTTACATGTGGAGGAGAAGAGGCATTAGGAAGTGGCCAACTCCAGAATAGAGCATTCCTGTATATTAGATTACAGTACAGGGATTCCTTGGAGGGGAAACTCTTGATTAACTTGTACCAAGTGTGTCTAGCAATTAGTTACACTCTGCAGTGGGTAATCCACTGGTATCAGAATGACTTGGTAATGATATGTAATTAAAAGATGAATGAATATGTTACTCACGTGCAATGCAAATTGGATCTCGAGCACACTTTGAAAATACACTGGACTCATAATCTAATTTATTAGATTAATTGCACAATATAGCAAATCCCTCATTTCACCTTTTAGCCTAGTTTCTTTTTTAGTCTAACAACCTGAAACAACCTCATGTAGAATTCATTTTTTCCTGATCAAATCAGACCATTCTCTCACAGCTGTATCATTATACAGCTACTTACCGCTCAAATAGCATAATACAAGCTTAATTTCAGTAAAGAAATATATCTTAGAAAATTGGGTTGTCTCTGATAATAAGGTTAAAATATTATGCAACATAAGTGAGTTTATTTGAAGAGTTTTGTTTCCTAGTAGTGAGTATTAGTTAGTTTATATGACTGACTGAAGAAGCCTTAATTTGTGAACAATAATTTGCCAACGTCTGCTGTCAAACATGGATTTTGTTCACATTTATCTGTTTGCTACCTTCTTCTCCTGAGCCTGCGATTATCAGTTTTAGCTTTATTGTACCACTCTTCAAAGTGGTGCCAGAAATTTGAAAGATTAACTTAAAATATAACTTACATACATACATATGCACGTCTCATTATGGAGCATCAGTGTGCAATCTTAGAGCTAAAGTTGGATATAAAGTTGTAGATAGAAAATATGAAGAACCGAAAGTATCAATATATGAAACAACTACATTCATGCAATAATGTATGGCAAATATATATAAGCACAATGTCAAGTTTTCCATTTCATCTAATCATGGTCAAATTAACCTCTTTTTTATTAACTTTCTATGTATTTTTTTATTGTTTTTCTGTGCTGGGGAACTTCATGATTTAAGATTTGCTGTATTATGGTAATCTGAATTAATACATTTACTAGTAATATGCAACATATAATGGAAAGCTTCAAAACGTTGACCCTCTTTAAGACAGGCCCTCGAGATCAAAGGCCCCTATAATGTCAGGTAATATTATGATGGGGAAAAAAAGAGAAAGTATGTCTTCATCTCTGTATTATAAAACATGTGTGCATATGGACACAGATGTGGAGAAGAATTCGCGTGATCTCTCTCTCACTTGGTTTTCATAACAAAGCTTTTACATTTTCACAAGTCTCTCTCTCACCATCCACATCCCACATGTCATTTTGGCACATGTTGCTTTCAATGACTTCTTTACAAATCAGGTATTTGTCACTTTTAATGAACATTATTTCACACTTGGCACACGGACAATCTGCTGTACAGATGTACGTTATTTCAGTGCTGCTGCAGCTTCTGTTTGGACCGAAGATTCAAAAAGGTGTTATTTTGTTAGAGGAAGATATATTTTTAACACCATCAGACCATCAAAAAGATGAAGATGTAAGAGGAGTGGATGGCAGAAAACAGTTACAGTATCAGATTCATTGGGTGGAAACGTAATTAACTGCAAATGAACTGGCGCCTGATACTTCAAAATGCAACCAAAGCAGCACTTTGAAATTCTTACTTTGTTATTCTGCTCTTTAAAAAAATAGCATTCTTTTATTGTTGATTATCCATTTAAAAACTATTTACTCAATTCATCTTTAAAAAGACAAAACATTTTCTTTCAATACACATATTTTTAACTGATATCAACATCTGACTGAAGTGATGGAAAAACATGTCAACAACAAAACAGAACTCGATTGTCCTACTTTATGGCTCATTTTTTAAATTAGGGATAAATTATTTCCGTTTCTCTGTATTTTTAGCCATGGTATTGGCATGGACCTGGGGATTGCAATGCTAATCTATTAGATGGTCATTGGTCACCAGAGGATACATCCTACTGACTTTGATGACTCCTTAAGTTCACCTCTTCGATAAGTAGCAGGTGGACATTTTTGGATTTTAGTGAACAGGGTTTCAGCAACTACTGTATGAATTTTCCATTAAAATTACAAAAAAATCATGGTTCCCAGATGATGAATCCTAATAGCTTCAGTCATCCTCCGGTTTATTATCTGGGGCCACTGGTCAGTAAAGAAGTCCAGTGAAATAGCTCCACACCTACATGAATAACCATAAGAGTTTGTACAGACAGATGTGCCCTACTGATTTTGATGATCCCTTCACTTTACCTCTAGCACAATTAGCTGGTTGATATTTTTGGCTTTTAGTGAAATGTCTCAATGTGTACTTATCTAATGAAATATCTTAACATCTGCTGGATAGATTGGCACATAATTTGTTGCAAACATTCATGGTTCCTAGATTATTGCCCAATCAGGAGGTTGTTATTTTTGGTTTTAAGTGGAATAAATTGCATAGATTGCCATGGAAGAGACATTCATGTTCCATACAGGAGGAATTGTACCAGCTTTGGCAATCCCGACTTTTTATCGAGTGCAATCATCAGCACAAAGTTTCAATTTGTCCAATACTACTAAACTTAGTTTACTTTAAAATGAGCGTCATAACCTCTCAGAGCCATGTGGCTGTAGACTTTAATTAAGGGTACATTATGTCACTGTGTTGTTTGCATTGCAGCTGTGGGTGAACGTTCTTCTTTCCCAGCATACTGTGAAAACCTTGTCCAGAGCCACAACAGTGTGCATAGGTGCTCAAAGCCCACTCTGTTTTGGCCATGGGAGTTTCCTCTTCTGAAACCAGAGGTGGAATATAAACGGCGGGCGCCCATCCATCAGTGAGAAGCAGATGAATCAGTCTGATTCTGTTAAAGAGTTGTAGAAGTATGAGGTGGTGAGAGCAAGGTCTTAGATCTCATGATAAAGTACGCTAAGGCAGATGAAAACAAATAGGACCAAATGAGTAATCAGTCCCTCACTTCCCCCTATCCGTCTCTCGCAACAGAAGTAGCATTGCACTGAGAGTGTATGCAGACACTAAAGTCTGGTTGAGAGGTAATGCGAGCTTGTTTTTGGGTAAGGGGCTGAGGGGGGGTGGCAGTGTAATTTGTTCTGTCTGACGGAGGTATGTTGTGTTGATGAGGCTGGGGGCCTGGGCCTCTGTGCACTTGCTCCAAGTACATTTCCAGTCTGGGGTTGCAGGGCCCTCGGTGGGTGTAACGTACCAACATCCCTTTGCCATTTGAGCCCATTGAGACCTCCACCGGTAGCCTGCGAATGAGATGCATAGATAACACACACACACACACACACACACACACACACACACACACACACACACACACACACACACACACACACACACACACACACACACACACACACACACACACACACACACACACACACACACACACACACACACACACCTGGCAAACAATGTTTCCTTCACTCACTGTTAAGCACTTTCTGTGACAACTCAGAGAGGTATTTTTCCTTTGCCCTGCCTGCACGACCTGGGCTATTTTCTCACATGGCCTCTCCGCAGCCAACCTCGGCCCGGGCTGGTGTCAGTTATTTCATGGTGACAGAAAGAGTTAGGCCGACGTGTGCTGGCGCTGAACCCTCCCGGCAGTCGAGTCTGCTGGGCTGTGGCTGATGAGAACAGACAGCCAGGTAGATCCACAGGAGCGATAGAACTGAGGATTTCGAGGCTGCTCGAAGGGTTTCATCAGGATTTCTGGGTCCCTCAAAGTGTTACATCACTCCCACTGCAGTGATATACAGTAACAGATTGTGTGCTTGTGTGAAAGGTTTGAGCCTTACAATATGGATGTTATATACATTAAATGTACAGGTTTTGTGTTGTTTCTTCTCCAGCCATTTGGGGTCAAGCGACAAGCTGCACAACACTAACTTATAAAGTTCATATGGCAAACTTTCTTTTTAGCAGAACTTTTGACTTTTAATTTCCTCGCTGGTTGCTGCTTTTATGCTCTTATTTTATCATTGTTTTATGTTTTTTTTTTTTTTTTGCTGTTATACATCCAACAGACATATAGCAACATCAGCATTTATTTTAAGTCATGTCTGTGTCCACCATTAATTAATTGTACTGTATATAAATATGTACGTCATGACCAATGGCTGCCTCTCCATGTTAACAGAGCCAAACAAAAAAATCTAAGTATATACCAGATACATCTTTCCCAAAGTAAATTCTGGCAGTTTTTGGTAATTCCTATCATCCTAAGTTTGTCCAAATGCTCAGTTTTCTTATAACCTTGTTTTTAATATGAGTGTGACGTCATGATTGACAGCTGCCACAGCCTCTCTCTAACCTGCGTCAGGAGCAGGTACGGCTGAGGGGGCGTATCCACGCGGGCTATCATCGTCCCACCCACAAGAAAGATGTCTGCTCGTTTCAACTTTGCATAGCGGAAGGAAATAGGGTATTTGTCAACAATGGTGTCCACCTGTGAAATGTAAGTCCATTGTTAAGTCTCCTTCTAGTTCTGTTATGGTCTGCCTGACGTTTGGTGCTGAACACGTTGTGTATTGTAGGTTTAATTTAGCTATTTTTTTTAGCTGAAAACAGCTATGGTTGAGGCTGAAAACAACTAATTAGCATGGCCACAGTTAATAAAAACATTACATTCAGGGCTGTAAAACAACAACTATGAGCTAACTTAACGTAAACGATGCTAACATTTGGAGCTGTACAGTTGAGGGGGAGTCTCTTAGCAACCACTTTCAGATAGACTTCATATAACTTTAGTAATGTGACTACATTTTAATATAAAACTATGTATATTTATATGTATAAATATTTATCATGTCAGTTTTAACTTAAAGCAGAATTACTTTTTTGGCCAGTGGGAAAAGCTAGACACAACATTGACATACCAACTCAATGTGTTAGTAAACACTAGCTTATTTAAGATACACTACTATAATAGCAGAGACAGCAACTTTATAATTAATTTGGAGTCTTGTTTATGTCCACCTGTTTGTCCACCTGTTGAATATAAGTTGAATATTGTCTATCCTTTTAGCTCTTTGACTTCAGCTCCAACTATGAGGGAAATATCAGTCTTTTTAGCTGCTAAATGCTAGTTAGCTGGTTGCTAATTGCTCTTTGGTGCTGTGCAGTTAATGTTAGTGTAAAGTGGGGTTTTTTAAGAGCTTTTACTTTTAAACTGAAACATAAAAAGCCAAGGTATTTGTCATGGCAGTTTTCTTTTGGATATAGGTGTAGTTTTATGGTAGGGAATGGTGAGGATATGATAAAATTGTCCTCACCGCTAATTTGATATTAATTGCATATGGTTTTAATAAGCTATAGCTGTGTTTAGACATTAAAATTAATTATTTTTTGATTGAACCTCCTGCTATATTTCCTCTTAATTCAGCAGTCTGGATTAACATCACGAATGTCAAGAAAAAGACAGACATAAGGTCTTATTTCTTGGTAGATGTAAGGAGCTATGTGTGTAGTAAAAGGCTAAGTTAACTTGATTTACATCTATATATCAGCGAATAACATGTGCCAGTAAGCACAGGCTTAGTGACTTATTATATAGTGTTAAATTGCAACTCAGAAGCTCCCTTCATTTTCATAAGTTATCAAATTAGGAACTCCATTCATTTTCATTTAGCTTTGTAAAGTCATCAGAGAGAGACAGAAAAAGAAAGAGGGAGCCCAGAACAGAAAGGGAAAGAAAAGAGGAGTGAACAGGTGAGAGTTTGCACTATGAGCTGTTATTTTACCTCAAAGAGCACATCCTTCTGATTTGTGCTTTGCTTTAAACTAATTTCTCCCATCGCTCATTCTAAGTACGAGAACAGAGTGACCTTTTTTAAAGTTAAGGTGTATCACTTAGTGGTTTTCAATGCAAGTGTCAGAGCTGTAATGTTATTTCATTGAGCACATCCTGTTTGATGTAATTATTAAAAAACTATGTATTCCATCTCTAAGATCAAAACTAGACATATGTGGTTGTCTGTGAGTGTAATACATTGTGGTTTTCCATACAGTCAACAGAAAGAAGGGGAGCGACAGAGCAACAGAGCCCAGTCCAGGCAGAGAGAGGAGGAGAAAGAGATGACCATGTAAGCAGGTAAGTGAGCTGTAATGTTATCTTATAGAGCCATAACATGGTTGTCAGTGATAGTGTGGTTGTCCATACAGGCATAAGAGGCAGACAGAGAGAAATAATCAGTTATATTATGAATTTAACTTCTTAAAGAGTAAAATGTTGATAATTTCTCACCTTCTAAGTGTCTTCAAGAAAGTGCTGTCAAATCATAGTATGTTGCAGCTTCTCCCACACCTCCTGCCAAATAAATGTCCCCACCACCTTCCAGATCAAACTTACACCCATGTTTTTTGGTTTCTAGTGATGCCATCATAGGCTGTATAAAGATAATGGCCGTAGACACCATGATGTCACCCATTGGTTTGTGGACTTGCATTTTGAGTACTTGAGTTGGCATTTTTTGACTGTAGCCATCTTGAATTGTTGGAGCCAAAAGTGATGAGAAGGGAGGAGAGAGTGGAGCTGACTCTAGTGCCAGCTGGTAGCTTGGTTACTTTCTATAGTTATAGTTTTGCTAGCACCAGTAATGCAAAAATGTACTCCCAAGAAAAACTGTACACCGACTCGTTAGAGGGTCTTTTAGTTTAACCAAATCCTGAACAAGACTTTTTAGGCAACCAAAATGTTACAATTAACTTTCATGATCTGAAAAAACACTCTGAATCTGGGATTACGTCATGTTTGTTACCTTTCTTGTCAAATTTCGATTAAATAGGATCATAATTTACAAAATGAACATCTGCATTGAAAAATACTTGAAACTAGAGATTGAGACCATAAACTCATTAGGAAAGTGTTTACTGAGGTAATAAATCAAGAGAGATGTAGGGTCATTTCTCAGATTTCTATACAAACTGACTTCTTTTTGGAGCCAGTGATGGCCATTAGAGATAATGCAGGTCACTTCTGCATCGGCTTCACTTTCCAGACTCAAAACTACCCGCTTGGGTGCCACTGAATCCTCAAACTTAATGTGAATCCGAAGGCAGTGCAGCTAGTTACTACTAAAAGAAACTTCTATAAGTAACTTTAACACTAGTGACTGTTGGCTGCACTTCCCTTTCTTTAGTTTACACTCTCCTTCTCCCTCCTCTCCCTCCTCTCTCTCTCAGCGAGGAATGAAATCATCTGAGTTGTGTCCGCAGAGAATAATCAGACCCATGTTTGTATACATTTCAGAGAGCGTGCCTGGCTGTGCATGTTTCATAGCTTGTTGGTTTTCCTTCCTCATGTTGTTATATGAGTCATTGCTGCTCTGGTGCAGTAAGACATCTCGTGTGTGTGTGTGTGTGTGTGTGTGTGTGTGTGTGTGTGTGTGTGTGTGTGTGTGTGTGTGTGTGTGTGTGTGTGTGTGTGTGTGTGTGTGTGTGTGTGTGTGTGTGTGTGTGTGTGTGTGTGTGTGTGTGTTGCGAGTGGGTACACGGGCGTTTTGGGAATCTAACGGAGGGGGGGTTGCTAATTCAAATCTGTTGAGCTTCCTTTTTAATTAAGCAGGGCATCTCTGAGTGGAAAGGAGTGCGGTTGGATTGCTTGCAGGTGTGAACTCACAGTGGGGAAAAAAGTTCAGTTTGACTTTCCTGGATAAATAAAGGTTAAAAAGAAGAAGTACTGTAATGTGGCTGTGTGTGTTTGTGGCTGTGTATGTGTGTGTGTACTTGTCTGTTTGAAGAGCTGTACCTTTGAAGGCGGCGTGCCTGTGAGCTGTCAGTGGGTCCCGGGTTGGGAGGCGGCGGCGGCAGTAGCGGCGGTGAGGTTAAGTGCAGCTTTTACATGCACACAGCGAGGCAGAGGAAGAGGGCAGTGATGGCGGCCCGGTGCCTGGGATGAACCGATGGTAAATGTGTGTGTGGAGGGGTGGCTGGGGTCGTAGCCAGCAGCAAGGTTAATGCAGAGATCCTTTCACACACACAGACACCATGCTTTATCTTTGTCTTTGTGTCTCAAAGAGGCAGATGTTAAGACATTCAGACACACACACACACACACACACACACACACACACACACACACACACACACACACACACACACACACACACACACACACACACACACACACACACACACGTGCACAGCATACACTAAGCTCAAAGCTGAATCTATTATTTGAAGTTAAAGCCATATACTGGACATCATTAGGCTGGACATTCGTGTGCAGCCTACTTGAAAACTTTACAGTAACTGATCGTATATAGTGCACATTTTGTCATTTATATCAGAAATGTAAAAGAAAACACTCCTAAGATGACAGTACTTTCATGCTAAGTAAATGAATAAATGTATCATATTGTGTTTTCAGTGTCCTGATGTCCATATATTTTTTTCCCACATTACCATACTACTCTTACAAAAGATGATCAAAACACTACTTTGAGCATTTCATTGCACGACCAGTTACTGTATGTGACAGGAAATCATATACTGATTGTAGCGTCTCATCAACATGCAGCATTTTGTCATCAAGTTATAGGCAGGATAGATGTTCAGAGTGTGTGGCGGGGATTGTCTAATGGCGTACAACAGGGGATCCTTCAGCAAATGATTTCCATCATCCCCCTCTTGTTGTTGTTAACAGCCTATTCGTTGTGAAGTCCGCACGCCGGCTCGGAGATGACACGGTCTTGATTGTCCCTATGATTTGTGATATCATCCCTCTCAGTGTGTCATCCTGCACTCCTCTTTTTCCTCTCTCTCTCTCTTGCTCCGTCTGTGGGTGTATATGTTGTGCTGTGGGTGTGTGGGTGTGTGGGTGTGTGTGGGAGTTGGTGGGCTTTGAAAGACAACGCCGAACACACATGTGTTGGTGGCGAGCCTCGCATTTCTGGATCGTGTATCCGACTGAAGATCATGTTGCGTCGGGCGGGTTAAACTGGCGAACTTTGACACGAGACTTTGAGCTGTTAACTGACTCCAAACCTTTACAGTGTTGACCTTTTAAGGGAACAGAGACTTGCAGAGTCCAAGATGGTGTGAGCTCTTATTTTAGCTAACCTGGCTATGGTGGAGTATAAACTGTTCCACAAAAATATGCAGCAAGGATCTTTTGAATTAGTGCAGATGCAGAGAGACAGATTCCAACAAAGGTCCCAAGCCAGAATCATTCAAGGAAGTTGCCTCTTAGCTTCTTGATGCTCAATAGTTTGCAGTTTGGACTAATGTGTTCACTTCCTGTCTGGTTAATGCAATACCAATATTCACTCTTTCACCTTTTATTAGACTTGTTCCTTTAGATTTTAAAAGTCTTCTTTCCCTATTTATCTCTGATACTCAACAGTCAACACCTATCTGGAAAAGAAGCTGATAAATTACACAGAACAGCTAAATGATAAAACACAGCATTATCCATGGATAGATTCATTTCAGTTACTTGTCCCCCACTTCATTTGATGTACTTCATTAAAGAACATCAAAAGTCAGAGTCTCTCAAATAACTGTGAAGATGTGATTCTCCAGAGCTCAGAGTATCTGACAAGCAGTATTTTGATGCTTCTTGGCCGCATTTTGAACGAATTAGTTAGCAGCACACTGGTCACCTCAAAAATGATGTCACTCAAAGAAGGAAAACATCATTTTTTTCCAGCTGAATGCATATTTGTTTACTATCCTATCATTTGAGCATTTTAAACAACCTTATGGTGCATCATGCTGCTGCAATTATTTTTAACCTCTTTGCTACACACATGCTGCTACATGTCATTCTCATGTTATCTTCTGCATGCTGACAAAGAAAAAAAAAAGCCTTTTACTTACTTCAGAAGAGATTATATTATTTTAACTATTATATTTCAGCCTGAAGGTCAATAGAAAACAACATTTCACACATGTAACAGGTGCTGAAACAGCATCTATTATTCAAAAGAAGCTGCTGTTAAAGTAAGGACTGGTTAAAGAAGATTTAATAATGCAATGATGCAAAGAGAATTTTTAAAAGCTGACTGCAACCTTGGCCTTTATGTTTCTTGTTTAGACAGCGCTTTTAGTATGATTTGTGTACTTTATGGATGTTTTTGTTTTTTTCCAAGGAGATCAATCTCCCCACAAAGCCCTTTATTTAGCCATTCACTAGGATTATGAAAAATGTATTAATTAAAATAAGAGCCTTCCGGATGGCATCACGTCACTAAAACAGATCAAAAGAGAATATTTATTGGTGACACTCGGAGCTTTGTTGCGCGAGACAAAGTTGATCTGCTATAACATTGATTGCCAGCAAAAAAAAAAAGCAGCTAAAGTTTGTGAGTTATGATGAAAGTCATGATAGCACTTTTCCCATCAATCAGTAAACAGATGGATTTAGTTTTTGTCACCGGCTGGATCGTGAGTGAAAAAGTCAGCTGATGAGGCGATGACTTATCGGCACTGACTCGGCACAAGTGCGGCTCAGATTGGTGTTTTTGGTGTCCACACTTTTCTGCTTTTTAAACTCTCCTTAAGGCTGAAATCTTGCTCATCTGCCATCTTTCCTCTCTTTGATTAGCAACTTAAAAGAGCTTCAACTGTAGCATGAGAGGGAGAAAAAAAATCCATCCTTTTCAGTCCAACCTAACACTTTATTATAAACCACATACGCAGCATCTTCCAAATCCAACAAGTTTACTTAGAGCGCCAACGAGCCCTCATGTCTCATTTACAATGATTGATTAACACTACAATTAAAATTCCTGGCTGAGATTGTTTTGATTAATATTCCCTTCTTGTCTTGAGGTTCCAAACCACCCATGATGACATGGAAATAAATAAACACGCACCGGAGCACTGGCAGAATTCTCAGAGAGACAAGCAACATCTACCCAGGATCTTTGCCGGGTGAGAGAGAGAGAGAGGGGGAGAGAGACATAAAGAAAGGGGGGGGAGAGAGAGAGAGTGAGAGGAGGGAGCACTTCCCATATTTCTGCCGCTGATTGACAAGGCTGACATATGGAATAGTTCACCTATTCCCCAGTGACAGGAAGATGGGGGAGAGCGCAGGGAGAGGCGGGTAAACTTGCCTGCGAGGCTGAGCGCAATTTTTTTTTCTTTTTTTTTTTTTTTTCCAGATTCAGCGCTTCTGATCAAAAGGACTCATATCTCCCCTACTAAATTTAGCACCAGTGGCAATTAGTGGTGGAGTCACACAGCCACTCCAGGAGCAGCTGACAAATGGTACCTTAACAAGTCGGAGATGTACGCTGCAGTTTGATGGATTTGTGTGTGTACAGCTGAGGGGAACTTACCAGAGTGTTTTTCTTTCTGTGTGCATGGTATGTGCATGTGATACACATACTAACAGTGTGTGTGTGTGTGTGTGTGTGTGTGTGTGTGTGTGTGTGTGTGTGTGTGTGTGTGTGTGTGTGTGTGTGTGTGTGTGTGTGTGTGTGTGTGTGTGTGTGTGTGTGTGTGTGTGTGTGTGTGTGTGTGTGTGTGTGTGTGTGCATGCAGTTGGCTGATCAGCTTCAGCTTGTGTTGGTTAGTGAACCTCAGACAGGCTGTGCAACCGTGTCAGCAGCTAAAACATTAGATTAGGTTTAATCGTTTGCTGTTTTATATCATTATAAATTGGATTTTTTTAAATTTTTCAGCATTTTCTCACTTTTTAGGGATTAAACAATTCATCAGTAACTTGGGAAAATAACCAACATTGTGTCACAAATGATTTTTGACACTAATTAAAATAATTATTCCTTACAGCACCAGTTCTTATAAAGGTTTTTTATAAGATGGACAAAACTATTACTACCAATATGTAAGGAGCTTCCTTCCATACAAACTAGTAGCCCATTCCACCCAATTCTTAATTTTTTTGATGGATTTTTAACATTTTTTCTGCAGTAAATCAAAAATGATAAATGTTTGATTCCTGTTTATCATTGTATCCTCATTTTTATGATCTGCATTTCGACGTAACTGAGCCACACGTACTGTGAGGTAGATTTCCTACCTGGAGACAATTTGTTGAATTTATTGTTTATAACCAAAACATTTACTTAAGCTCTGACATATCAGATTTAGCAGTAATAAGTGTCTGAAAAGTATACAAATATGGCTTCCACATAACAACTCAAAACTCTTAATTTAATGCAAATTTATCCTGACGTTTCCAACTCTGCCTGTCATGAAACATAAGCTCAACAACGGACGACTCTTTGTGCTAATCACATTCAATATTGGAAACACAGTTGTTTGGCATCAACACTTGAAAATTAACTATCTTTCCCATCAAACCCTACTTCTCTGTATGATGTGGATATGGATTATGGTCAATGGAATACTTTTCAGATGAGCTTCAGCCTATATGAAAAATATGAACTGAAATATGATCAACTTGTGACACATACTGTACTGTAATAGAAGTAAAAGATAAATGAAATAAAGAGTTTATTGATGCATCTACACTGTAAATGCTGATTAAAAACAGTATATTTACTGGACAGATAATGATATTATACGTAGGAACCGAGCCAACAGGTGCACACCTACATGGTCACCATGACAACAAGCATCATCATTAGAGCAAATGATTCTATTGTCCAAGCACAAATCTGATCCGATCACTTGGAAATATGAGTAATCTGCCTTTTTTATTAGATCAGATTGGAAAAACAAAGAAACTGAAGGACAGACAGATATCTTGGTTCATTTGATTAACCTCCCGTTTAATACAGCAACACAATGATATCAACGTTTCCTGTTAAATAACCAAAACAACCACAATGATAACCAGAAAAACCAGGAGGTAAACAACACTGTAGAAATGTTTTTTCTTTATCAAGTGCGATCTTTGGATTTGTTACCTGTAAAAAGGATTTTTTTTATTTTGGCATCTATTATTTACCTGAAGCCTTAAAGAGGCTGCTAAACCTTTTAAAGGATTGTTCTGTGTTGCTGCTGCATGAAGTGAAGTCGATGAACTGCCCTTACATCATCCTCGCTTACCCAGGAGAGTCTGTTGTCTGTTAGATGCACACGCACACACACAGACGCACACACACACACGCACACAAACACTTCCACATCCACACACACTCCTCACATGGCTAGCCAACCTCCTGAGAGAGAAGGCAGCTAACCGTCTCAGTAGAGGAAATGAGCTATCTGCTCCACTTCTCTCTGAGACACACACTCTTTCCTCTGCACACACACACACACACAGCTCCCCCTGACATTTTTAGACTCTCTCTACTCCTCGCAGATCTTCTGTTTGTTTGTATCTGATCGTGAATACATGCATGCACATCTGCTTGTGTGTGCGGGCGGCTGTTTGTGTGTGTGTGTGTGTGTGTGTGTGTGTGTTTTTCTAGATGCGTGTGTGTGCATGCAAGCATCCCGAGCGGTGAGTGAGTTTGACCTTAAGCTTCTCCTCCCTCTTTACAGTGCCAGCTCTTGTGTACGTTTCCTGGGCCTCCAAGATATGAGAGGGGAAAATATCTGCCGACAGCCCATCACAGTTCACGGCTCTTTGTTTATCCATTAATAATTGAGCATAGCTGAAGACAATACAAGGTGTGTGCTTGTGTGTTTGTGTGAGAGTGTGTGTGATTTACTTATTTTTTTCCCTTGGTTTGGTGGTGGGATGGAGAGATGGTGTCACTGAGGGAATTTACGCCTTGCACTGCAGTTTGGGCTAAACTGCAGGTTTTCTCTCTGAAGTATGTCCATAAGGCAGACAGAGGATGTGTGCATCTGTGCAGCTTCTTCTTAATTGCTGTTATCTCTTTGTCTGTCAGATACATGCATGTAAAAAAAAAAGCATTTAAATATCTTTATATTCCCCCTCTGAAATATTTTCTATGCCTAACTTTAGGTCTTATAGATACATTTACCCAACCAACCATCATATAAAACCAGAGTTGACATTGTGCATGATGCTACAGTAGATAGCAGAGGTGTGTATGTTTAGACATAACATCCAGCAGATATGCATTATTTGGAGTTGACTGTTGAATCTAAATATTTGGTTGATGAGAGCGGTGAGAGTGAATCAAAGCAATAAAGTTGTGGGTTTTAAAGCCAAAATAATTAGCTAAGATATGCTGATGATTAACACCCAATGATCCCCTACAGACATGTCTTAAGATACAAGTACTCTATAGTTTTTGTCTAGTATTATCATTATTATAATACCGTATATGTTTAAATACCTTGTTAGAGATTCCTAAAATTACACGTCTTCCTTCTACTTTATTGAAATCCAGACTTACCATGACAAGACTTAAATTTGTTTTAATTATAAAAGATTAAGTGTTAGACTCAAGATGTCTTCCACTTCTGTGAAAGTCCATCATCAGTGTTTTTGGAGTTTTCAAATTTCAGCATAACACTTGTGTAAATTGTATACTGGATTATGATTGGCTCCAAACGAGTTATGATGTCACAAATTTGGCTCGTAGATCTGCACACTGGTTGAAGGTGAGCTCAGAGAAACTTTCCCCTCCAGCAGAATAATATGAAAACAAACTGATTCTGCACAGTGATGCTCAAACATCCAACTGAATGAAAAACATGCAAAACAAATCTTAAAATGTAGAGGGCCTTTAAATTTCTCAATCTCTGAATGATTTGATTAAATGCCGCTCTGTTAAAGATGATAATGATGCTTGAATCGCCATTTCTCTCCCTCCTCCCTGTATTGCTATGGATGTGTAATAACTGTGGTTGGTTAAGTTTAGATAAATACAAAAATAACTGGTGCTCCTAAACCTCTGTTTCATCCTTTACTCTTATAATCCATTCCTCTGAGACGTCCAATAAGAGGTCAGCAGTCCTTTTTAAAGCAACTGTTAGACATTTTTTTTTTCTTCCCAAGACTTGAATAAACTGAAAACTCCATCGCAAACCATCTGGGAAACAATTAAGAAGTATTTATTTTCCTTTCTTCTAGACTCTCCACCCGTGTCCCCACCTCACCCCACAGAAAGTGATTACAATAGTACAGTAGGATGTTCCCGTGGTGCTGCCATCACTATTTTCCTTTAGAAAGTCCAAGCCTGAGTTGATTTACTATTTTGGGTTCACATCTAAACCAGGGTTTGTCTTTACCTCTCACTCCCTCCTCTAATTATGTGGGCCTTTTAGTCATTTTTCCCCACGGAGCGCTGGCTGCCAGAACAAAGTCGAAATTGTTTCCCCTTCGGAGGTGGCCCTTGAGTGAGAGTCTCCCATCGTCTGTGCGTGCAGAGAGGCGAAGACTCCAGTCCTCTGGGGGCCTTTCAGCAAAAATAAGTCATACAAGCGATTGGCTCAGACAGAAGGAGAATTTACAGAACAGTAAAAAGATGGACAGACAGAAAGGCTTGTGTAAATGAAAGAGTGATCTCTGTGCCGTCAACTGTCAGGGATGCCACCACTCTATATGTCTCATTAGGTCAGAATGGAGAGTTTCCTACCAATTTGTAGAGAAAAAATGAATTCCCTCTGATGCTACATGAAGCATTTTGGTCAAGTTCCAGAAACTGAGGTCTCTCCCTGTTTTCTGACAAGCAGGTAAAGACTTGATTAGCATACTGTAGCACACTTAGCTTGAGAACATGCAGCAAAACTCCAACATGGCACATCCTGTAACGCCTTTGTGTTAGAGGATAAAGACACTGCACAAGTCCCATTTCTACTGTTTACTTGCAGAACCTTTGCCCCATCCCCATATTATTATTTTTTTGCAAAAGTCTCATTTAGCTCTCTTTTTAGGCACAAACGGTACATTTTTACATCATGTCCAACTGTGAAATATACAGGAGGAACCTTATGTACTTTATCCTAGCAGGTATATGAAGGAGATTATGGTGTGCTTGGACCTGCAGCAAGACTGTAAGAGACCAAGAAAGTCAGATTTAAGATACACAATAAGATAAGATATTCCTTTATTAGTCCCACAATGGGGATTCTATGCACAATACAGGTATTTTATACCCCAAATTAAATGTCAGTAGGAGAAAAACACACGTTAATAGTTGAATATAAAGCATAAGAAGGTAGCCCTTGACTTGAAATCTGAAGTTTAAAACAAAATATGAACTATAATTATGAACCCGAGCACAAAGAGTGGTTGTTCACAAGTTACAGTATGCTCAAGTAAAGTGACAATATTAACTTTAGCAGTATATTGTTTGTAAGTCTGATGTACAATATCACTTTGTTCTGTACTCTTTACTCAACAGAATGTATGTTGAATATTTGAAGTCATAAGGCTTAAGTTTGGAGCTCTGTCATGAATCCTGATCAAGTGGTACTGACCAATTACCCCACCTGTATTATCCAGGAAATGTGAAGTATTGGCTGTAGCCATGAAAGACAGAGATTAGGAAAAATCTCAAATTCTAACTAATGATAGATAAAGTGAGTATCAAATTTGAAACACTGAGTCACTGTTATATGAGTACTGTGAATCACCAAATGATAAAACATATGGAAAATGGGAAAATTGATCTTCTTTGAGGTTTAATGGTGGTTGGAAAACAAGGAATTAATGCATTACTACCACCAGCTGGTACGGAGGGTAGATCAGAATCTTCGTTTGTTGAATATCTACTAGATCAAAATGTTCTATCTTTCTGAGGTTTTGAAACAATGCCATCTTTCTCGTTCATATTTCTGACAATGCTCTACTGTTTCTTATCTCCCACAGTATTCACATCTGCCTGTATTACATTTACCTATTCGAATAGTGCACTGTTTAGTCCAGTGTGTCAAAATCTTAGCCTTAATTTTATTGTTTCACTTCTCCTGTTCCTTCCCACTTTCCTTTGAACTCTATCGTCCTTGGCGTAACTATCATCCTCTCCTCTCTTCCTCCCTTTGCTTTCGCCACCTCTCCTTCAATCTCTGTTTAATAATGGTCTCGATTTCTGTCTCGCTGAAGCTAACTGCCAAATCAATGTGATTATTTTTTTTTGTGGCCTTCTTTGCAACCTTATCTGACATTTCATTTCCCCTGACGCCAATATGTGCCGGCACCCATAAAAATATTACTGTAAGAGCCGTCATTTGAATTCTGTATAATGTCTAGTCTGCTTTCTGAACAACTGTACTGTAAACCGGCGAGCGCTGAGCTCCAATCAGAACAAATGATTGCTCTCAGTGGTCTTGTATCCACTATCCAAGGCACTGCTAACAATATTGCAAACATTTCTCCTGTGTTAACTGATAATTCCTCACTTATCCGTTTCCCTACTTTAAGATGAAACTCTTGAACAATAATTACACTTTCTCTGTTTATCTCTGTGTGTGTTTCTACTTTTATGTCCTAAACATAAAGCTGGATCCATAGTATTTCTCACTTTGCAGATGTTGGATGTTGCAACAATTGGTCTATAATGACTTTTTCTTTGTTAGCATACTAGAACTTCAACAGCCTCCTTCCAGCTTTTTACCAAACTTAATTATAGGCCTATACCTAAAATTGTGGCACCTAAAATTGTGAAAAGATTGAGAAAGATTTAAAGGCTGTGAAGTAAGTTTTCTCTCTTTTTACAGCAATCTGTTGAAGTGTTACATGACCTGATACAATGGAGCTGCTGCTGCTGCTGCTGGGTGTGTCAACATACAGTAAGTGTGTGCAAGTATCACTGCTGTCAGTAACATAACACAAATATAAAGTATGTTATAGTAAATATGTAAAAAGATGTTTGGTTGGAAAAAATAATGCGTCCTTTTATCAGGAATTTGTTTCTGTAAGGTTTCTACATATTGTCTGAGCCTTTCCTCAAACATCATGCTCACAGTTATTGTAATGTAATGTCATTTTTCTGTTGGTATAGATTATATTTTGCTCTATTTGTTTATATTCACCATCCAATTCATTCAATTCATTGTTTGTCTCTCTCTTCTCTCCGGCTGCTTCTGCGACTGTCTCTCTACGTCCATCATAGAAGTCCACCCTCCTGCTCGCCCATCAATATGCCAACAGACAGCCGCACAATCTGTGGATGACACTTCCTTTGATATGGTAAAGCAATATTGTACTTCATCTCTCTTTTTATTTGCCCATTTGTGAAGGAGATGCCATTAGCAGTGTATTATGCTCCTCTGGCGGGGAAAAAATATCTCCAAAAGGAGAGTCGGTGGCTGCCCGCATCCTGCAACGCCTCATTAGTGCATTGCCTTCGAACAAACGTATCAACAATGTTCTGAGCTAATAAGCTTTTATATTCCCAGGCTATATGATGTAGAAAGAGGGAGAGCTGAAGGTCACGGGTGCGTTTGAACGCAGCAAGTGGCTCCGTGAGGGAATGATTTATCTGGAATTATTGCTGCGCTTTGCTCCAGAGAGTTGGCTATTGATGTGTGCGCTTGAAATGGCTTCTTCAAGAGGGAGATAGGGAGAGAGCTTCAGTGGTGACACACACACAGCTCCGCTATCATCAACCGGACACAGGCCTCCTCTCTCCGCGCTTCATTTCACTCAACCTGTCATCTGTTTCATAGTATGCATGGAGCTTTTGGTGGCACGACTACATATAGGTTTGAGAAGAGGCTGGAACCAAAGCTTTGTGGGGTTGACTTCTGCAACAGTCGATATGTACATTTAAGATGAAATATCGTGCTCTTATTTTTATACTGTTATGATGTCAGATGTTATGATGTAAGTTAAACATGGCCAAAGGTCTGAAACTTGAGGTGAACATATGTAAAAAATGTTCCCTGCAAGACAAAAGTCAGGGCTTCACTCACTCTGAATGCTTTGTTTGCAAAGATACCTAAACGTTCTCCTTGTGATGACATAAAATAGTTTTCACATACCGTATTTCAGATCAAATTCAGGCTCAAACATTTACGATTTATGTTTTAGAAATTTTCATTATGAGTAAAAAAAGAGAAAAAGAAGTGAAATTCTACTGCTGCTGTTTGTTTACGTAGCCTCCAGAGTCGCCGGAAATCTGCAGAGATACAGCTTCTGGAAGTTACGATACGACACGATACGATACGACAAGACGCGATATTATACGATATGATATGATATGATATGATGTACTTTATTATCCCCGTAGGGAATTTGTCTTGGACGAAAATGAGGCGCACATTAATGCCTCCACAAGTTAACTAGCCTTAAAGAGAACTGAGGGGCTGTATAAAGGGCCAGTAAAAGATAGATAATGAGTATTTTGAAGTGTAAATTATGCCAAGATATTCCAGTACAGCCCTAGAATATAAATATAGATCGGGAAATATGCATATGTCCTCTTTAAAGGAGCAATCCACAGTAAAACAGAAGCCTCCTTATATAAATCATGGTAAATGTGGCTTTACTTGGCCCATTTTGTTGTTTGGTGATGCACTTTTTGTGGTTAACTACCCAAATGTAGACAGTTTTAAAATTGCACTATACAGATAATGTCACATTCAGATATATCCTGAAAAACTGCAATGTGGTATTTTTTTAAGTTATCAAAATCTCTTCAGAATTAAAGGGTAAGGATGTATTTCAAAATCCATCGTTCGCACTGATGTTTAACAATCACAAAGGCATTAATCCATCATAAAGGAGTCTCATCGTCAGTTGGCCGTAATATGATTCAGCCACAACACATGTTACATTTTGACAGAGAGAGACAGCTTCTTCTTCTTTTTTTGCACACTAGAAAAAAAATGTTTTCCGTTGCTTTTTTACCATTGCTATCACTCTCTCCGCCTACACATTTAACCCCCAGCTGAATGCAACAAGGTTATGTCCCTTCTCTGGAAGTTGTTGAAAGGCATGCTGGAAAAATGCAGAAAATCATTAACTGACATAGAAGTAGATATTTTACCAGGATGAGGAAAATTCAGCACAAAAAATGCAAATTGCTTCACAAAATTGGTCCTGGAATGTATTCAACACACCCACAGATTAATGATATTTAATACAGAGCATTTTGTATCGGAGGACCCCCCCCCCCCCCTTAAACGTTTTTGGATGTGGCCTGAATAAGTTCCTGTAAGCCTTACCTGCTGAATACAAGCTGCTGTGAATACCAGTACTGTGTCAGCTAATTATATATGTCTAAAATATAAATGTCTGAATACATGTGGCCCATGCGGATAGACATGGAGGCACAAATACACATAAACATAAAAACATACATTCATCTCCCCACTCCGCCCCTCCTGATCATTTGGAATCCACATTAAAATGCAATAACGAGCGAGGTAACAAACTAATTATCCCAATTAGCTCACTGTTCATGCAAGTGAGCTCAGTGTATCTGTTATCATCCTACTATTCCAACGGCGTCCTCTGGGGATTGCAGACTGCTCATGCACACCCCACACAGTCATGACCACTTAGCCGCAAAACATCTGGCCGCACACGATGGGACACCAAGATTTTTTTAAATTTTTTTTATCCTCTCTGTCTTTATAGTTTGAGATTATGTTTTTTACCTCTGTGCTAACTGGAGCTCTGTTTTCTTGAAGTTGTGCTGGGCATTTCCCCCCCTTGTGTTTATTTGAGTGTTTGAACGTGTAGTCCTGGTGGGATTCTGGGAGTCGGAGTACTGTCAGGTCTAATTGCCGCGTGGTGTTCGGTAGGGAGACGGGCCTGATTAGGGAGGAGGTGAGGGAAAACATCATGTCCCCACTCTCTTCTCTCACTGTCTCACCCATTTTCTGTCTCTCTAGTTCTTTTTTTTTTTTCCTCCTCCTTTTCAATCCACTCTCTGACTCTCTACATGACTACACAGAATGATGGCAGTCCTGCATGGCTCATTAACTGGCAGAGAGAGACGGACAGACACAAAAGGATAGGAAAAGAGTGAGGGGATGTAGAGAGGGCCGCCCAGAGACTCCTCAATCACAGGTTACCACGGTGCTCGCCCGGCGTCTGTTGACTACATCAAAGCCTTTAGATGCCAGTTGAGGGGCAACACGAGCTGCCAAATGAGGAATATAGAAAAAAATCAGGATAGAAGGAAGTGTGAGGAGACAGTAGCAAGGGCCGAATGAGTTTCATATATTTTATTTCTCAGATTTTTTTGTTGTGTAACTCGAAACCCAATTTGAGAAATTTACGTCAGCGCTTGTGCTGTAATTAACTTGTCCAACAGTCATGCTCGTAGTCATCGTCTGAAGTTTGAGCAATAACACCTGAAGCACTGTTTTATTTTATTTTTTACAGATCTTTAAAAAAGTGATATTCAATTTTAAGGTATCATAGGAATTGCAGCAGTAGGAACTTCAGTCAATTTTTAAAAAATCACTAATTGGTGCTGTGGACAATAGTTGGCGTGTGTTGGGATTTTAGCCTGCATCAAAAGATATACTGTGGTGAAAGGCCAATCATCAATGCTTGCATATAGTTACATGTATTACAGTTACATTAATATATATACTAGTCATAATTACATTAATACATATTATTAGAGGTACATGCTGGTGTCTGTAGTCGCTGCTGTGGTCAGTTTTAATCTGATTAA
This sequence comes from Scomber scombrus, assembly GCF_963691925.1. NCBI lineage: Eukaryota > Metazoa > Chordata > Actinopteri > Scombriformes > Scombridae > Scomber > Scomber scombrus. Next base: position 3,159,576 of record NC_084993.1, on the reverse strand, counting down.
ATGTTTTTATCCATTTTTTTGTTTGCAAGACTGAAAGGTTAAAGTAAAAATCCTTCACTTATACTCCTACTTGCAAGTATAAATGCTATTTATTAATTTCTTACAACTTAAAAACATTCTTAAATTCAAGAGAGTTCGGAAAATGATCTGAAGTTGGTTGAGAGTAGATCCTAGATGACTGCAGTACAAAGCTCACATCTTCTTGTTTGAGTCATTTTGTAGAATATCATTGGTCATGATAGATAATGAAGCAACAGAGTTGCAAAGTCATAGGGTAATTGTTGATGCTCGTGGTTCCAGAAGTAAAAATCCCATAAATTCATCCCATAGTCAGTGTTATATTGAGCACTTCTACAGTTTGGATCGTCATGTAATACCTGTGGTTAAATCATCAGTACAAGATAATGTTGTAAAAAATATCAAAGGTATAGTGTAAAGTACAAGACTGTACATAAAAAATCCCAATGAGCTTTTCAGCAAGAAACAGCCAATCACAGGCTTACAATTTGGTCATGTGCACAGCTCATGATGGGGGTAAGCTAAAGTTCACACTGTTGGTATTTCATTTTGGGGCTTTTTTTGCATGACGATCATATTGATTTATCACCTCTAATCTGATCCTCGCGCCTCAACTATTTTGTAAAACAATCCAATCAGTAAAACATAATAATCTTGAAACCCCTGAGAGGAACCATTATGTTGTATTCTATGCAGATGATACCGTGCTGTTTTGCTCCACTGGTACTGATAGTGATCCATATTGAAAGGCCACTTATAGTTCTTCAATAGGCTTCAAGGTAAAGATGCTTTAGACAGACAAGACGGCTCTTTGTTCAGTGCTTTGTAAACCCCTTCCTAGATGAAAAGAGGTGAGAAAACCCACAAAGATGATATCAGCATGCTTGTGAAATAATCATCACAAGATCTTTTCCTGTTCTGAGTCATGGGGTGAAGGATAACGAGAGACAAACACAGATGGAGAGGAGAGCAAAGATGGATACGAGCAAGAGAGGAATGGAGAAAAAAAAGAGAAAGAGCAAGGTTTCAGAGAGCAAGGGTGAAAGTCTAAATCTTTCATCCTCTCTCTGGGTTCAGAACGAGAGGAGAATTGTGGGTTGGATTATAGGCGCTAAGCCGCAGAAAGAGCTCAACTATAGCTCCTCTCCTATGTCCTGAAAACAGACAGACTATGTACCTGACTCACTGCCAGACAGAAAAGTCTGCAATCATGACTCACTGGCCTCTGAATGGAGTTATTGTGGACTTGAGTCATTTAATTTGCCCTTCCATTTTCTCCTTGAATAGAAGAATACTGTATCAATTTCTCTCGATCATCAACAGTGGCAGCACCATCGTCGTCATCATCATGAAAGCGTTGAGTCAAACAAGCATTTGTACAAGAAAAATCCGCTAATTTTTCCAGATCTCATGTTTCTCTGTGCTGTTATCTGGGGATGATTCTGATCTGGCTGCATATTTCTGCTCCTTCAGCCCCTTCATGTTGACGCCGGCATGTTATTCAGTCGGGAGATTCGACACGAGTCCTGGAGAAAACACTTGAAACACTATTAAGCCTGTAGTGGGCCTTGTGTGTGCCAGTTGTAAGCCTCCTCTTGTCAATACGACTGTAGGATGCAGAAGTGCACTGACTGGATGGAGAGGAAGGGAGAGGGAGATACTCTGCAAAAAATGTAGTCACATGTTTGGTTTTTAAATCTGATTTTTGTTTAATTGAGTGAGAAATTGAGCCAATAATCTCACTTGTCTGCACTGCAGATTTGATTGAATATGTCTTTTGTGTGTGTGGAAATATGGCTGTTTTGAGAGGAGTTCTTGTTGCTTCAACATTATCTTGAAAAAAGGCAAACGAAACAACAATTTTGCACACTAATTGCTATTTGCACTTGTTTAAATGTAAGGAAATCAGTGGAAGAAAGTGACATTTTCTCACCCTAAAGGAATATATCTTCACTTCTTTTAAGTAAAAAACAGGACTTTGAGACCCATAACATGATAACATACATACTTACAAGGATTGACACTTCTTGCAGTGGAGGGAGAGATCGAGTTAGAGAAGAGATTGCTTGTCAGGGCCCTGATTTCACTGTTCTCCTCTGATGATGATAATAATAACCATTTGCAGGAGTGGCAGCAAATGGGGAGGAGAGAGCATAGACGTCTTTTTAAAGAGGCGTACACGCAGTTACTTTCTGCAATCAAAACACAGATTTCTGAAGACGAGTCAGGAACCGAAAGCACACACTCACACACTACACATACACACAGAACGGGCCATAGATTGCGGTGCACACATCCTGTTGTTTGCCATCGACAGAGGATATTAGCCTGGTATTTGTGTACAGTAATCAGTAGGCCCTTGACAGACTAGTCTCTAGACTGAGACATCTGAGGAAAGATTGTCTGGTAATCAGGCTATGCGGTTTTAGGCGGGGGGACTTGGGGAGTAAAACCTTATAACTCCAATTATGGAAATTGTTGTGTTTTACTGTTTTGAGGTGAAGCATCCTCAGATTTAAACATGCCCGGTGCAGTTGGGAAACCTTTAAAATGTTGTATGACTCTTCAGATATTTCTAGTTTTCTACATGACAGCAGTGGTATGCAGTTACCTGGATAGCTGTATATGCTGTATGGGTTTTTTCCCCTCCCCCCTCTGTTCAGTCCATATGTCACCAATCATCATGTTGTCTAGTGAGGGGAAATAACATCCTGTTATTATCTGTCAAGCAGCAAAAAGTGTTGGTTTATACTTGTGAGTGTGTGTGTGTGTGTGTGTGTGTGTGTGTGTGTGTGTGTGTGTGTGTGTTTGTGCCCAGTATAAGCATCTGTTGGTCTGAGTTCATGTCTGTATAGAAATTTGTGTTTATTCATAAACTGTACACCATAAACTGTATGTTGCCTTGAGATACTTCTCTTGTCTCCAGCATCCTCTCTCCCTGCTCCTCATCCTCTCTCTTGATTTTTTTTTCCTTTCCCCCCATCTTGTCATATGCGTGATCACTCCCTCCTCCTCTCTCCTCCTCACTCTGCATCCCTCTCCTCCCACTATTCCCCCTCGACGCTTTTAATCTTGGGTTGATGATACTTGGTGGAAGCACTTAAGTTTCTGTGCCAGGTGTCTCCCCGTGCTTAACATCCCAGGCTTAGCTCCCTCATTCTGCCGCTGCCTCGCTACTATGGCGTTTAATTAGTTTCAAAACCAGCGCACATAAAAAGCAGGCAAGTGCACGTGATACGAGCGCACTGAACAGTATCCACGAGTGGAGCAAGTATCTTTGCCAGAGAGTATTTCTGCTGTGCGTTCACAAATGTGGTGCCATGAACATGAGGCTCTAACTTGCCAAGTTGACTTTTGAGACTTTAGAGATGAGGTGGAATAGACAGTCCTCTTCTTTGATTGGTCACTTAGAGTACTGACTATGACCTTCGATTGGCTGTTTGGTGTGATCACTGGCACATTTGAAGATGGGCAGTTACCTGAAAGAGCAATGGAAAACATAAATAGTATGATATTTATATATGAAAATATTCTCGACTGTTTTTAATCACTTACACTCATGAAAAAATGTTATCATAAGAAAAGTCTTAACGCTGTTTAAACTCACTTTCACGTTTGAGAAACCTTTATTTTGCTTATGAAAACAGAAAAAAGGGTGATTTCACCAGCTTCAGATCAAAAACCACAACACTTAGACTTGACATGTCTGTACTAGATTACCAAGGAGAATCCAGAGAGTATTTAGAACACAGTTCTGCACCACGTTTGTGCATGCACAGCAGAAATGATCTCTCGCGAGGATGCTGTTCCGCTTGCGGACACCGTTGTGTGCGCTCGGAGAGCAGAAACGCCCCCTCATGAGGATGTTTTTCCAATCATGGAAACTGTTTTGTGCACTTGAATCACGTGCACACTCCCGGATTTTATGTGCGTGGGTTTTGAAACTAATTAAACACCAAACGCCTCTCTCCCCTGGCTCCTACACACTCTTTTGTACATAGTGATGTGCACATATAGCCAGAGACTGTATGCACAGGTATACAGGTGAGACTTTCATGCCTTGAAACTTGCAAACAAGATCTTGCACCCACATTTCCCAAAGTGATTAGTAATAGTGTTAATAATATTATTCTAGTCTATAAATTTTGCTTTATCCACATCATACTACAGTTTGGTCTTTTGCGCAAAAATCTCTATCTAGTCATGTAACATCTCGCTGTGTGTAAGTCAGAAAAACATTGTGTTCCCTAAAATAAGTTAAATCTGACAGTGTTGTAAGAATATTTTCACCCATTCAACTGTTTTAAAAAAATAAATTCTAGAAAAAAGTGTTAGAAATAACTTTGCCTTGTTGAAATAATCTTAATGGTTTACTATCACATGTGATACTTTCAGGATGTCGTTCGAAACCCATTCTTCTCAAAAAGCTTAACGCTCAGTGTAGCATTTGTAGCTACGCTTTATTGAAACAGATAAATCAAATCCCTCAGCCCCCGTAACGCTCGCTGAGTCATATGGATCTTGATTAGCGTTGACTGTACATAATGCTGTTTACAGCTAACGTGTCGTCATTGAGATTTGGGCGATGTGTGGAGAATTTGTGTGCTGAAAGAGTTTGCTTAGCGTCGCTTTGTTCTTTTAAAGACAGAAGGCACGAGAGAGGCGGAAGGAGACAGAGGTATGAAAATGAGAGAGGAGTAGAGAAGGCAAGGAGAGGCAGAAAGATAAAGAGAGAGATAGCTCTCATGTGTTTATGATATGTTTGTTTGTGTTGCCGCGGGGACCTCTTTTCTTCACCCCCCATTTCCTTTCCCTCTTTTTTTTTTTTAGTCATCATCTGAATATTTTTTCTCTCTCTTTCTGTCATGTATCTGCCGCCTGTCCAGGCAGCGCTCTCTGTTTCACTCTCGTCTGATGTCTCGTCTGATGTCTCAATTAAAATTAATGTGTTCAGTCTGCTCAGATAAAGAAGAAAGTGGAGTAAAAAGCCTTTCCAGGAACAATGGCAGCTTCTTGCATATTGGTAACCAATCCTTCCCCGTCTTGGCCCACGCTAGCGCTTCACAATATTGACAGCTCTAATGGCATAGTACAGCTCCTCTGAAGGGGTATGTTTCTTTTTTCTCTGTAAGTTTTACTCCAGTACTGAGAAAGTATCACAATCACCTTCGTCAGTACGGGTTAATCCGACAGACAGAAGGAGGTGGGTTGTGTGTGGTCATCCTGGCTGGGGAGTGGATGCACTCTGCCCCCCCCCCCCTCCCTTTCCTATGTCCATGCTCCGTCCTCCTCCCTATGTTTCCTTGTCCTTGAGACGTCTTCATCCCCGGGCTTGGCGGTGGCGTTCCTCTGCCCCTTCATCAGACAGAATGCTGGTGTCAGCACTGCCGTTCTCTTCCTCCTCCTCCTCCTCCTCCCCCCACTCTACCTTCCCCGCCCTCCTCCACCTTTGCCTTTATCTGTCGCTTCTTCTAAAGATGCTCTCTCCATCTCCGGTACCCCAGGGGTCAAGCTGGTGGAAGAACAAGGGGGGAGGGAAAGGGATGGTGGGATGGATGAAGGGATAGGTGGGAAGGAAGAGAGGGGCGGGGGGGGAGAGAGAAAAAAAAAAGAAAGGAGGGAGGGGAGCACCTGACTTGAAGGCAGAAAGATAATTTCGGCCGGGCGGCTCTGTTTAAGGTTAAAGCCTGATTTGCATTTCAAAAGCGGCGGCCGGCCGTGTTGCCACCTCAGGGACGCCATCGGACCAACCAGCGTGTCATTTAATGTCAGCAGGCACCGGGGCCTTGATGAAATTAATAGAGCAGCCTGTGATTGATAACGGCACCGCTCGTCAACGCTGCCGTCATGACCATCCGCATGTCCCTCCTCCTCCTCCTCCTTCCTCCTCCTTCTCCCACCAGCCCAGGTGTCCACCACAGCACTTTCAAAGATCCCATCATCCGCAGCTCTTCATCCCCTCATCTCCCTTCATCTGAATGTGCCTGATCTCCCAGCGGCGTCTCAGTGTAGAGATCATCTTCTCCTCTTTGCCAAAAGGACAGTGTAAAAAAAAAAAGAAAAAAAAAAGATCTGAGCTGCAGTGCTTTTAGGTAACCAGGGTAACCTTAGCTGCTGTCATGGCTGGATTACCTACTGCAGATGTGCCTTTAGGTGCCAGACGAACAAGGTCTTCTGAATTTGATAAATAAATATGTGCAATATTTCAGCATACAGAGAGCCTTATAGTCTCTGCCCCATGCACATCCACATATCCTGCAATTTGTCTATGATGCAGTGAGTTATGGGACCTCGTGATCCCTTATTGACTGAATTATTTTGTTAAGATTTGCTTCCCTTCTGTCATTACTTTCACAGGTGGTAAGTACTTGGAGAGCCCCAAGAGAGAGAGAAGCCAGGTGGTGTTTTTGGCATTTTTTAAGATGTTACAGGTTGCAAAAGTCAAGGCACCAAACAATATTGTAAAGTTGAGCTGAGTTATACTTGAGGCTTCCCACCTGTAACTACTGTATCCAAACCACATACAGTATTTGCTGCTTAGTATCGCAGGTTATATACCGCTGGAAAGATACATGCTGACTTTTCTTCAGATCTATGCAGAGATGAGAGTTATGGATAACCACGCACCTCTAAATTCTTGACACCATGTTGCCAGGTACTGAAATTTTAAAGAAGCTTGTTATTTCAGGAGATTCTTTCGAAATGAAACACTGAAACTGAACTGGATACGTTAATAGTAATTCCTCAGTCTGTACAAGTAGAAAACAGCTGAGCGAACATATCTGAAATTCATGTATGTGCAGATGGTTAGGCATGTTTCAACCTTCATCTTTACCTGATAAATTCACATCAAAGAAAATAGATAATTTAGAGTTTCACAGTCTCAAAAATGTAAATACATTTTTTTAGTTTCCTCTCCAAAAGTGTGGAATGAATTATAGCCACATATTTGATTATTTTTATAGGATTGTTCAATTTGAACGATTATGTGATAACACACCTTAACTTAAAACATTTCTGTGGAGACATTAATGTTAATAATATTTTTTTGGAAATTTTGCTTGAATGTAAGAATGCTTTACCACCTCATGTCTGGGCAGCTAAATCCACTTTTTGTGCTTTAAAACCTGCCACTTAATATGTTCTGGTGTGATTGGATGATAAGCCACACTGACATGACAAGAATCACTTTAACCTCTAACTAGAGCCTGATCCCTCAATTCTGGATTTCAGCCATAACAGTGTCTCCTGCAGCCGACTGTTTCGCCGCCTGACGCTGTGAGTGTTTCACAGTGATAAAAACACGGACCTGAAGCCCAGAGAGTAGCGAGCCGTGGCCGTCAGGAAAGGGGGGAGCCAGAGATAGAGAGGCCCAGTGGGATGTGTCGATGCTGGGCAGGGATGAAGCCTTTAGCTTCCACTAATGGATGTCCTGATCCTGGAGGTTGGTGGTCACCAGGGTCAAACTCTGCACACATTACACCTTCAAGACTCACTTTCCAGGCCTCTCAGTGTGGACAGAAGATAGACAAATTAAGAAGAGGGGTTGAGATGAAGGAACAGGAGAAAGACATACAAGAGTGCGGGACAGAAAAAAGACATAAAGCAAAGAGAAAAGTGTTTGGACTGAGCAGAAAAAGGCAGTAAGAGAAGAGTGTTTTGAAAAGAAAGGCCCAGGGAAAAGAGATCAGAGTGAGAGATCGGCTTGTCCTGAAATGACTTGATATGTTCTTGTCAGTCTTAATCTCTGGGTGTTGTGGAGGAGCTGCTGGAAGGGGAAGGGAGGGGGGTTCAGGTTCATATAGTAACAAGCAGCGGACTTCACAAGCAACGGACAAAGCTCTCCGTTTCCCAGCCTGCATTCAACTCCACAGTCATCTCCAATCCACTTCATAGGAGCGTGTTATTTTACACACATCTCTCCTTTTTTTTTAAAGCAGCAGCACACACATGAAAAAGACAAAACAAGAGGTAGACGAAAGGGGTGATTCACATCCTTCCCTCTCTGCTTTCTCTCTCATTCTCCCTTTCTCTCGTTCACTCATTTACATCAGGCATTATCTGTGTATATTGAAAGCGGGGAGATAAAGAGAGAGGGAGAAGAAAACAAGTGCCAGGAAAAAAAAAGAACAATAAAAGGAGGCAGAGGAGGCGCAGCGGCGTTTGAATCAATTACATCCTAAAGAATCTTTCATTTGCATCCGTATCTGTTCAAAACCTGAACAAATGCCAGATGCCTTTGTGTGTCCAGTTATTTATAGTGGGTGATTTTTCCTCTCGTAATTGTGCAGGAAATATCAAATTTGCATAGAGTGATTATTGTTGATTGTTTATCCAGCCGTCAGGACGTTTCAATATTCGAAGCCTGACAGGTTGTCAAGTACTTAAAACTCATTTATTTGGGGAAATTTGCATGTAATTTAGCGGTAATGAGGGGGATGTCTGTGGTCATGGATTAGATGCCGGAGATGCTACGGGGAAAAGAGGGATTCTGGCTGACTGGCATTCCTCCACTTGAAACGCGCGGTTTATCCTCGGCTGTGCTGCCGGGGCGATGCTAACGCTACCTAGTGCTGCACACCCAAACAACAGAAGATTGTGTACAAACGCTTGGCATAGCTGTGGACTTAATAACAGGGAGGCAGAAGCAAGCCAGCAGTGCGGCGCTACACAGGAAGAATTGTGTTCAGCACTGCTCTGTCACCCTACAGGCCCGCTGTCTGAGGCAAAGAAAATGTGCTTGTAAACAGAGCAGATACAGTATGTCTCACCACAGCAGATGTCTTGCCTAAGCATACTTCTTCATACACTGCAAATTTCACTAATAAAAGGCAGTATTAAGACTAAAAGATCCACGCCAGGTCTGTACAGAGAAGAGGGTATCGAAGATAACAGGAAAGGGAATTTATACATGTCGTATCATGACTAACTTTAGTGGATCATAGCTTATCGGGTAAGGAATGAATCAACAGATGCACAGGATCCAGATGAGACCAAACTTTTCTGTAGCTGTTAGTCTTTGAGCTAGGTAAAATTTGTTTTTTGTCTTCTTTTGTAACGCATATCGTAAAATGGCAAGGGCTGCTGAAAAGATGAAAGTGTAAGCTTACTTTAGGCTCCTGAAAAACTACATTATAACATAAGGTTTATATTTTCTAAAATCATGACTTACTGCAACCACATGAGGTCCTTGAGCTTACAGTCATATGTACATTAAAGAATTAGGCGAGATTAGCTGCGGATGCACTCTAGGTTTACGCCTGGTGGAGATGATGATGAGTCTCAAATAATGCACAAACATGCGCTGCTCCCTAATAACAGCCAGGTAAAAAAGAGTGATATTACCTTTACCTCTGGGTCCAAATGATGTCACACAAGCAAGATGGCAGCTTCCAGAACGGAGATATTTTGGCTTCACTTTTGAATAGTGTCGTCCATATTTATATACAGGAATTTATGCGAGGAAGACTTTCAGTTTCATTGACAGTATCTTAACATTAAACGAAAACGTGGCAAAGTAGAAAGGACAGCAATTAATAACTTATGATGATGCATTCATTCTGTTATTATTACGGGAAGTACACGGAAATGGTCGAGATAACAGGTTAGCAACTTAAAAAGAGTTCAGATCAGAAAACATAGAAAGGTCTGAGTGAAATTTGATTAGATATATTCATAAGAGAGGATGAATTGGACATAAAAACCTGTTTCAGATAAAGGCCTGCATGTGAGCTGAATAAACAATGTGAGCATTTGTGGTATTCAAATCACTCTGCTCATGTTAGGTGAATAAAATGATTGACAAAATGCTTCTATATTGTAAATATTGCTACACAGCTTGCAGTCATACCCAACTTGAATGGATAAATCACTTAAATTGATATAAATCCTTTTGAGAACAGTTTGTCTCTCCCAACTCACCCCCCAAATCCTGTTTGAAAGTCTGATTAATTGTGTTTTAATAACAACCGGAGAACAGATACCACCCATTCGTGCGATGTGGAACGAGAGAAGCGGCTCCCAGTGGGGTTTTGTGTGCACCGTTTGTTGCTGTTAACTGCATTGTCTTTCATTATCAGTCCTTGACTTCATCTTTCATCTAGCGAGGTAGTGGACGCTGCGAGCTAATGAGTAAACATAGCTGGGGGGGCGACCGGGAAACACACAGACACAAACCTGACTTTGATGAGTCACTTGTTTGTTTATCTCCGCTTGAATTTCAAATTCCGACAGTCTATTTCACCTGTCACAGGCAAGTTCAGACCTTGAGAGGGACTGGCTTTTAGCAGCAGGTAGTTTCTGGCTGGGATGAGATATGAGCCCGGGCTTCACTCCACACGGCAGAGCATGAAACTTTGAGTGCGTGTTAAAACATTCAGCACGTTTTTACCTTGAGCCCAAGGTCATCTTCAAAAAGAAAGACTCTGCAAAGCAAGCCCTTAGTTCTCCGCTCACAGACTGACTGACTCACTTGCAGAGAACATTAGAAAATACAGCAGAGAGAAAGAGCTCGCTGGCACCCACAAAAGCAACTCCCACACCTCTGTGACTCACTCAAAGTCACCTCAACTCCAAGGTTAAACGCTCGCTGTATTTCCTCTCTTAAATATAGATCTGTCCCGGAGTCGGGGCTGTAGCCTCTGCCAATGCAAGCCACTTGGCAGATGTAGTATCTACCTTATGCATGCATGTGTGTGTGTGTGACTTTTTCATCCTCTAATGTGTGAGTGAGAGCATTTCTGTGTGTGCATGTGTGTTCATATGACTTTTTTTTTTTTTTTTTCTTTTAAAGGGTGAGTGAGGATAATCGCCCCCCGGCGCACCGGACTAAAAGGCCGGGTCAGAGTTTTAAAGAGAAGCTATGTATTTCCCATCCCTGGATAACGGCAATGAAGTGGGCCCTTGTGACTCAACCTGAGAGCATGAAAAAGGGCCTCAGAGGGGACCCGCCATCGCCGGCCCTCTCTTTATTGTCCTAACGGCTGCCTGAGCTCTCTTCCCCCGACCACCGTAAGCGAGGAGAGAGCAAGGAGTGGAGTGCTGGAGTGCTCTCAGTGCTCTACCTACCCGGCAGCCACTCTCCACCATGAAAGCACAGGTAATATCCCCTGTTCAGCGTGATAACATTTCAAAGAACATCAACCTTGGTACATTTGTGGCCATGTGTGTGCGTGATGTGAGTATGTATGCATGCATATGTGTGAAGTAGAGTCATATTTAAGGCTGCCATTGCTGCAAGTGAAATTATGGTAGACAAGTGGCTACTGGTAATCTGAGCTCTGGTGGTCATCATTACTCAGGTCACTATTACCGCATGTTTCTAAATCCTTCTGATGAGGCTAGACAGCATTACTTTCAATAACATATATAACACACAGGGCAAGCTTTAACTCAAACATAATGTCGGCTAAAAGCTGCAGAATTTGCAGTTTGACGGAGATGTTGTTGCACAGCAGCTGGTGTACATTATCACACTGAGGATGGGGAGACTCTTGCACAGGGGTTAGTACTTATACAGTAGATTCAGTTTCTTTATGTGAGTTTAAGTGTGATTTCCACACAGCTCGGTATGTGTTTTGAATGGTTTCTTTTCTTCTATTACAATTGATTTGCTCACAAGTAAAATGAATCTAAAGGCATTACACCAGTTAAAAGGTTTCATATATTATTTAGTTGTTGGTTTGGAGGAGCTTTAATAACCCTGCTGATGTCAGGTGTTATCTCAGCTTTGACTTAGAGAAAACTTAAGTGTAGCCTTTAAAGGATATTGATGTTTGCTTGGTAGAAAGGGTCCAATGTGAAGTGTAAAGGATCCCAGCAGCTTTAGAGTTTGACCCATACTAAGACCCTAAAGTTTGGATATATTCTGGACTATACTACTTCTTTTGTTTAATGTCTTTTTTGTAATTGATTCTTTAACTTTTTGGAAGTGCAACTCACTGCAGTGCTGAAATACAGTTTATTCTTACCCTTATTTGCTACTACAGTAGGCCTCTGTGTGCTGTTGGTGCGATACAACACTATAACCACGCTGCCATTTGTGTTTATGAGATGGAAATCTTTTTTGGTTGGCTAATACGGAGGAATTAAATGTGTGTTTGAAGTGGTTTTAGTTTTAATCTGTTTGTCATCTTGTAAATTCATGCAGTCTTATTTCAGCACCGGGAGCTGTCCACTGTATGGATCACTGGGATTTAAAAAGGGTTTTACATTCATATTGTTATACATAATCTGCAGTAAAATATTGAAACATGCCTAAAAACGTGATGCTTAATAAGGGCAAACTCCACAATATGTTGAAGAGATGGCAGATTGCTATTTGCTGACCTTGACTCTGTCTGGATGAGCAAATCACGCTGTTGTAGACGGTCAAAGGCCTTCCTATTCTATAGGTGTGCAGGGTCTTTAAGCTGATATATTTTGACCTGAGTTTCTCCAAATCCGAAGACCAAAGGCACCTAAAGATTAAGGAAGAGGAGTTGGTATCAGCATCACCTTGTTTGGTAGATTATTAGTGAGTATATTTGAGTAGTAGCAGCGATCAAACCCCGACTCCAAACCGCTGGATCCAAATCATAGTATTATTCTTGCAAATGTTCCGTAGTGGAGGTTGCTTTCTTTGTGTCAATTTTGATTGTTGTCAGTCAGTTTCACTTTTAAGCTTTATGCCACACACACACACACACAACACACACACACAGACACAAACACAGGCTATCTGGGTTCTCTCGGGACAGTCAGCCGAGTCAGTAAACGTTGCTACCGGTCCGTCTCGTCGCTTGTCAGCATTACAGTGTGATTAATTCTTATCGCTGTACAGTGTGTTGACAGCAGAGACGGCAAAATATGTAAAAGTTGACATGGCTGACATTGTGACAGGCTGACAGAAATATGAAGTTGAGGTTTATACTCGCTTCACAGATGATCTATAAATAAGTGGTTTGGATGGGGATCTATAAACAGTGTGTACCCCATTAGTTTTTTCCCTCCTTTTTTTATTATTTTCTGGGCTATTTCTTGAAACACTTCTTTTTCCCTTTTTTTTTTTTGACTATACCTCTCTCCCTCCCCTCCCCTCCCCTCCCCTCCCTTCCTTCCTTCTCCAACATCTATCTCTCTCTGGATGGCTGCCTACCTCTGTGCCTGTGTCTGGGAGTTGGCTGGGGCAGAAATAAACCACAGTAATGGCTTTGCTTTGCTGCTAATCTTGTCATAAGAAGGTGCGGCCCTGGGAGGATAGCTCCTCGCGTGTGATATCCTAATTTAAACATCAAAAGATTCCATCATTAGGAAGCGTGCGTCTAGCCCCAGTTTTCAAGGGAAATTATTACATCTTCCCGCCGCAAAAGTGTAATGCAGGAAGACATTTCTGTCAAACGCACACGCAAGACACACACACAAATCTCACCGGACTTGATGTTTGTGCACTTGAAGAAAAACATCATCATTAGCAGCTTTCTCTTGTGATAGACGGAGCGATGACTTTTTGTGTCGCAACCCGCCGTGGGCTCTGATGATAGCCTTCATTTGGAGTCAGCTGCTTTGGCGTTTGAGATTTGAGACAGGGGGGTATAGGATGGGATCCGCTAAGTGGGATCCGGCTCGCCTTCCTGACAGCTTCTCTGGTGGGTTCTTCCCTGTGTTTCTGAGCCATCATGCAGAATCTGATGTATGTCGGGGCGGATGTAGCGAGGGGGAGCATCAGGCACAACCACACCTGGTTAATATTATCCTTTACTGTGTGACAGGTGCAAATCCACACAGGAGAAGTGTGTGTAAGACAGCAGGAACGCAAACACGCATACCTATAAATGTATACTTTGGTAGCAGAGGTGTAGCTACGTTAAAAGCGCTGAGGTTGTGACATTGTTTATGGGAATTTTGGGGGAATATATTTAATCTATTTAGCATTTTACCATCTTTGTTTTGTGTTTTTGTCGCTGTCACTGCTCCCAGTTTCCAGCAGCATCTGTTTTTAAGATAAATTAGCAACTACATGGTAAACACGGTTGAGTGTTGAGCTGCTATAGAGAGTCAGATATGTCCTTTGGGAGCTGGTGGAAAAAGAGAAATTGAACTGTGTCACATTTGTCAGGTGGCTAGAAACACAACTCTGGCAACTATTTGCTAAGACTTTTGCCTTATCAACTCAATAAAGTGATTATATGTCAATTTTGTGCTCACAGTTTTTGTTACTGTCCCTGAGAGGGTAAAAAAAATCAATTAATACAAGTTTAATACAAACTAAATGTAATTCATTTTCAGTAGCTCTAACAGTTTTATTCCTAGCAGTGTGGTAAACTGGAAAAAATGTAAGTAATTAAAATGTTTTTGTTGTTTCTCTTCCTTTCTTTACACGTCTTTTGTCTGAACACCGACAGAAAATAGACAGTGATAAAATATCTGTTAGGCCTCGACTTTAAAAATAGAAGTCCACATTTGTTCCAGTTTTCTAGCAGCAGCAAAAGCCTCCATTACTGCCTGCTTTAGCTCTATAATGATAGTGATTAGCCCCTATGTTGTTCCAATACTAAAACGGTTATACATTTATACTGCAGAGAAGAAAAAGGAATCCACACAGTCTTACTCGAGGTTTACTTTTTTTTGTGTGTTTTAACCAAATATGAGTCTCCAGCGGCCCTGCAGTAATCAGTTAATTTGAAACATTCTAGCAATAAAAATGGCACTTTGAATCAAAGTCTAAAGTTGGTTAATAGGCTCTCCAACTGTTTGGCTCCCGTAATTTGAGTGTTCACAGGGGACGGCAGCCTGGTGCATGTGATCTATTGCTTCACAGCGGCACTTACGTCAAATTATTAGCTCGACTGATGATGGATTTAAGAGCGAATCAAGAAATACCATGTTCCATAAGAGAGTGCCATCAAAAAGACCAAAGAGGTGTTTGCTCTTTCCCTTTCACTTTCAACTCTCTTTAAGTCTCTCGCTCTCTGCCGTGCTCTCTACGAGTCTTTGTCTCTCTCTTACTGTAGCTCTCTCTCTCTCACTTTCAGGAATAGTACTACAGTGGGTTTCAGTTACTGTATGATTTATTCATTGTTGTGTTTTTTCCCCTTCTCCTTGAATGTTTGGTGGAGAGGACAGGAAACTTTGAACCAGAGTACAAAGCAATGTATATTTGGGTCACACATTTTTTTTTGCATTTCTTCTGAGAGCTGTCTGTGTGTGTGCGCACGCGTGCACGTACGCTCTTCCTCTCTCTCTTTTCCCTCTCTCTTACTCTCTCTCCTTACTTTATCTCCCTCCCTCTCTTCTGAGAGCTTGTCTGGTGACTGGGTCGACTCCTCTCCTC
The DNA here is from genome assembly GCF_963691925.1 of Scomber scombrus. NCBI lineage: Eukaryota > Metazoa > Chordata > Actinopteri > Scombriformes > Scombridae > Scomber > Scomber scombrus. The sequence goes on along the minus strand of NC_084993.1, from coordinate 3,144,248 downwards.
TCCGCCACGTTCGTCCTTGAAGTGAAAATCAGTGGGGTGCCCCGATCCGAGGGGAGGCTGGCAGGGAAGGAGGGAGGGAGGGAGGAGAAAGGAGGAGGGGGGAGAGAGAGAAGGCGAACAGGGCAGAGAGGTTGGGAGCTAAATAATGGATGATTTCTTATTGAAATAAAGGCCTGGTGAAAACAGAGGGAGAGAGCATGTCATTACCTGGGAAACAGAGCAGAATGCTTAATCCTAAATACCATGCAGCAGTAGCAGGCCAAAGCAAAGCTCCGCGTGTTTACTGGCGTCAGCTTCAACAATGCTGCTGCTGCTCAGTAGAATCATCCCAGCAATGTAAAATTCACTGTGATACTGAGCTGAGCCTGTTTGTTACTGTAGGTGTCATCGCAAGCAATGCAACACCTAATAGCGTTATGTCATTACGACAGTGTGAAAGACTGAGCCAAGCCCGAGCAGCATGGCAGCTTCCCCTTTTATGTTCCCCCCACGCCGTGACTTTGACCTAACACCATCTCGACTTGCGCTGATTGACTCAGCAGTCATTATCCCTCCTCCTCCCGCCGCCCCCTCTCCCACTCTCCCCCCTCCTCCACCACACCCAGACAAAACTTGTCTGGCCCAAAGCCAAGCTGGTAAAATATGAGCCGACACTGAACCCATGACACCACTCCTTCCCAGATACATTAGCAGCACTTCCCGAGCCTCACCTTCACCGCAGACAGCCCAGCAACACAGCATGCTTTTCAAATCTGCCGCACTTAATCAACATATTCACACCTGAGGGAAGTTGTATATTTTTCTCTGGTGTGAAAGTTGATAAATAACAAATCGGGGTGTCTCAAAAGTGAAATGAAACATCATGCGGCGGAGGTATCGGGATCGGACTGTTTTGCCAAAAGCTAACGCGGATCTCTTTTGAATTTATGCTGTTCCAGTGTCAGAAGTGTGAACAGTTTTCCATGTGTGCTAGACTGTCGCAATGTTGCACAAGTTACTTTTTAGGAGTTAATTATTCCAGACCCACATTTTCACGATGGTAGCTTGAATTATGAATTCAGAAATAAGCAGCAAACTGCAAAACAAAATCAGGCTAACGATGTTAGCTGTAATTAAAATGGAGAAGTAGCAGGCTGCCACACTATTGGCTTGGAGAGAGATGTATTAGCCAGGCATATGGTTATGATAATTAATCCCAGGACTACAGAGAAACAAATAAACACACGCTAAACAAACAGGGGGGACCAGCTGAGGGCTGCAGGCACGGGTACTTCTGGGGAGGAACCCAAAAAGAAAAAAAAAAAAAGAAACAGATCCTTATCGTCACTGCTGCAACCAAGAGTATGAGTCACAAGAAAAAAATGGCTGGGATAAGGGAGGTTGAAGAGGAAAGGGGAGGCATGATAGAGCAGAAAGAGGAGGAGAAAAGAGACAGGGGATGAAGGGAGAGGACCACTAGATCACCCCCTTAAGGAACTTCCTCGCATTAGAATTCATCTCAGAGTCACTGTGTTTTCTCTTAAATAAGAAACGCATGGTCTTCGCTTTGTAGGCCTGCGCTGTACACAACATTTATCTCATAAGCTGTCGCAGCAAACTTAACCTTAGCATACATTACATTGATAGCATGCCACCGAGTCCTTAACATGAAACTATCAGTATTGACGGCATTACCCCCCCTCCCTTCTTCTTTTTTGTTTTTGTTTTTCCACAATACAAACCAGCACAAAAGAACCTCATCTTCTTACAGGCTCTGAAATTAACAGCCAACCTTTTGTATGGGCTTATAAATAACTGGAAATGCTTTCTTTTTCTTCTTCTTAGCGTGATTCAGAGCTAAGACTGTGAAAGAAGGGGAAGGGATAGTCGAGAGGGATGTGGGGCCATCCAGGCCCAGTGGTGTGTGAATAGACATAGTGAGGGTTTGTGGTGAATCGGAAGAAGAGACGCCGGGATAATGCTCTCTCTCCTTCTCTCTGTCTCTCCCTCTATCTGCTCCCAGTTGGAGGATGAGGGAGACAGAAGGGAATAGCTGCTAATAAGGCGTTGGGTGAAAGGCTTTGGGAAAGCTCCCCGTGGTGCTGGTCTGTAATGGAGATAAGCGTTGCCGTGTTGTTGTCTCACAAAAATCAACAAAGGGAACATGCGATGGGAGATTTGCGGCCGTGTCCCCAGTGAAAAGCGGGGCTTTCACGGCGCCGTAATGTTTAGCAGCATTAGAAATCATTAGGCCCGGCACCGAGGGGAGAGTGTGCCAGACGCTCGTGCCCCAGTTAACGCTGTTTTCAAATGCCCGTAATCCATTCCTTTAACTTGCTTTCTTCCATTCACCTTCAGATGTGGGCACATCTGATGGGAGAAAAATGCAGGGAAGAAAATAAGGACTAGCTCTCTTTGTATTTGTTTGTTTTGTTTGTTTTTAGCTGAAGATTTAGCCAATCTACATCCATGTGCCTTGTGATCTGCAGAAGCGATAAGGCCGTGGCCAGGCTGTAGTTAGACTAGCAGCAGGTGCCTTGCCAGGCAGTGGGGGGATACAGAGGATGCTGATAAATGGGGCGAGTTTCCCGCATAAAGCACAGCGCCCTACAGAGGGAAGAGAGATAATGTATGCAGAGTTCACAGGCGCTGTGGGTTGCTGCTGCAGGGCGGGCGGACATCTTTGGAGCGAAAATGATAGCTGCATAGAGATGAGGAGACTTCCAGGAGGTTATTTCGGCCGAGTTGAGCGCTCGCTGGAAATGGACTCCTGTGATCTGCAGTGCCATGACTGCACGTTTGCTTTTACTCGTATGACAGGACGCGTAACGAGACAGGAGTGGCCAGGAATTGTAGCATTTTGTTATCAAACTCAAGCTACATATAGAAGGTCTAGACTGCAGTCCTTAAAGAATGTCAACTTTCTAGTAACTAAGAGTGTCTTTTTTTCAAATTGTGAAAGGACTGTGATAAAATATTCCAAACTCAAGTTTCACACACACAAGCTTTTACCTTTGGATAGCCGCTTACGTGTTTCAAAAGTCAAGAAAGAAGCTCAGTGCTCACAGTCTATTAAACCAGAGTCTAATAAACCAGGATGTCCATATTTTTTACCCTTAAGTAGCTTCAATGATGTGAAAATCATCTCATCCCTCAACATCTGACTTCATATTCTGTATCATCTTGTTCCAGCTCCTCATTTAAGCTATATGATGTTTACACCCAGTGAAATATTCAAATCCAAGGCTGCAAGATTCCCTCAAATGGAAATATGATGTCTTGTGCATCATTTTATACACATTCCCAAAATTGAGCCTGACATATTTGGTACTTTAACTAACGTTGGGATGTCCTCTACAGTTTCTCTTAGTTTGGAAGTACAGCATAAGTTTGTAATGACCCCCTGGCAGCTCATTAAGATTTAAAAGCTGATTCATCAATTCAGACAGTGACTGCAGCATATCACACAAGCTAACAGAAGTATTTATGTTGGCCCCTTGTTAAGCAGGCTTTAACCTCTAACTGTGGTTAACTAGCCGTAGATAGCAGCTCTAGCACTAGCTCCTAACCAGCTGGTAATGAATGCTCTGGGCCTGTGAGGTCAAGCCTGGTTGTCTGGGGACCCATTAGCAAGGCGAGTGAGCCCTCCCAGCCCCGCGCTCTCTCCTTCCCTCCCTGCATGGGCCCTCTGTCCTGCAGGCTCCAGCTAGCAAAGCAGCCCCAGTACAATGCCAGAGGCCAGGCCAAGCTCTGCCCAGGGACCCCACCTCAGTGAACTGTCATTTGTCTCGGCCATCCTGCCAGCGCCGCAGGCTACATTAAGCCTTGATCTATGGGGCAGACCAGCCCTATTTGGCCCTGGGATTCAGACACTGTATCCGCCGTAGTTGGGCTCAGGTTTGGTATTATTGGTATCAGCGTGAAAGTGTTTAAAAAATACCACATTTACCCCCTAATCACAGTCATTTTTCATAAAAAGCACCATGCTACATTTCACCCTCAGCCTCGGTGCAACAATATCTTTAGAATCAGATAAAGCTGCCGAGTGAAGGCCTTTCTCTTCCTGCTGGTTTACAGTATCTCCAATCTACTGTGTCCCGGCTCTGGTGTTAAGTGTCTTTCCGAAGGGTCTGTGTTGCTGTCAGCACTCACACGTTCACTTTTCAGCACCGGACTCCCTCAGACGGCCTCCCCCCTGCCCCCACCTCCCTCCGCCCTTATCTCAGCTTTTTTAACATGACCGTTAAGCTGTATGTGATGAAATGAGATCCAGGGTTGAGGCCAGTTTGACCGCACCTCTGCTTGAGTTTCTCAGCGCCGACCGCTTTGTTTTCCTGTTCCCAGACCCCTTTGGTGGTGTATACGTCTCCTCGCATACAACGTCCCTGGAGCCCGGCCAATCGCCAGGCCTCGACGAGAGCTGTCAAACCCAATTCTGCCAATGGCGGGTGTTGAAAGCTGGCAGAGTAGACGTTGAAGAAAAACCGGCGTGCTGCTGTCACATTACTCCTCAGTTGTGTGCGAGTGTGTGTGGGGGGGGAGAGTTGCACGGAAGATCTTTTTTTTTTGCAGAAACACTATAAAGCCACATCAAGATGAGGGACCACAGTTTCTGGCTCTCAAGCCTAGTTTCTGGAAATAGGCACTGGGTATTTGCATGTGTCTTTCTAAGGCAGTCTATTCATTAGATTAGTGTTGTGCTAATGTGAGGACTAGCCAGACTTAAATACAGGATGTCATAAATCATAATGTTCATTTTAAGCTCATCCGCACACAAATACTCGCACGTACACACATAAGCATCCAATAATCGCACACGCACACACACACATACACGCACGCAATTACACACTTAAACAAGCCCAGTGTTTGTGTTCAGCGCATGTCGGAGGTGGACATCTTCCCGTCTCTCTCAGCTTTTTTTTGTGGGGCTCCCATGAATCATTGCCTCTTATTCCTTTCTCAGCGCGGGGGGAAATCACATTAAGTGGAGCGCCGTGTTTGGCTCACACCAGTCTTGTCTTAATAGCTGTAATTTGGAGAGGAGAGAAAGAAAGGCAAAGAATGGAGAAGAAAGCTCGCTCACAACACTAATTCCAGTCAACAAAAACACCCCTCTCCAATCCCACCACATTAATTTGCATTAAAATATCCAACAGTTAAATATGTAAAGACAAAATAGTGGCATACTATTTATACCCAGGCACATCTCCTGCCATGTGTGCTATGGCAGCAGCTGTGTGTGTACAACCCCCTGTTACTGTAGCATGCCGAACAGACCTCCCACACCAACATGGTTACCACCTTTGCACAAGTTTGCAGGAAGTGAGCATTGCCATGTGGAAATATGAAAACAGAGCATGCACAATAATATAACCACACGTTCTTTCTGTGAAATAACCTTCCCAGGTGAATCCAACTATAAGCTTGCCACTTAGTGAATTCTACTTCAATTATAAAAGATAAATCCAATAAGAGTATAAGAGGTTAAGACAGGGTTTAGAATATGATAACCAGTTAAGTCAAGGCTGTATTGTTTCTTTCTTTCTGTGTCTAATCAGCCACATACCTAAAACAGACTTATTCCTCTGTTTATTCCAGACTAACTGCTGTTGCAGCAGCCAGAAAACATCAAATCCATCACTCCCCGCATCACCAAATGATTTGTCCTGGGAGACAAGACACCAGGTGTTGCAACAAACGTAAATGCTTGCCATGTGAGTTATGTCTAAATCTACGACACAAAGTTGTAAAAAAAACAAAAACCCTTATTTTTTATTTGAGAGTATGTCAAACAGAAAACAAACCAAAAAGGATTGTTACTGTAAACCAGTGTGAAACAACCCTATCACTGATATTGGATGATGTTTCAAAACCCTCCATTAGGTCCAAAGATACCAAAGTCTTTACAATTTTCACTTAATACAACATCTGGGCATGGAAATTATAGTATAACATTATGAAAAGATTGTGGAAATAAACCATGGTTAGGGTATGATTAGAGTTAGGCAACTAAAATAGGGCGCACTACTTCCTGTATTGGTGCTGCACTATTAGCACTGGGCACTGGCATTGGACGTAAATTGTGAGATCTATAATGGACGTAACTCCAAGAGACACCCAGTTACAAAAAGGAGAAGCACAATAGGTAAAGAGATGGAGAAGCATATTTAAGGTTTAAGGGAGCAGTGAGTCAGATGGTCAGATTTGGTACCACAGTGGTTACTCTTCCCTCCATTTCCATTCACTCATTAACATCTGTGATGCGTAGGGTGAATTGGGAAGAAGTTAAGTGCAGTTCAGTTCATGTGTGAACAATATATAAAATATACCAACACTTAGTGGGGAAACACAAACAAACAAACAACTAACACCAGATTAGGCTGTGTTTTGTATTCCAACTGCTCCTTAAGGAGAGAAACAAAGAAAGGATGGGGAGGGTGTTATGCTGAGAAAAGACTTGTTTGATCATCCTTTTGTTAAATACCTGTTTACCCGACAAGACACGAAAAACATGATGACTTATAATTCGAAGATTTACCATCAAGTTTGATTCTCCGCAGCCCAAGTGCCTTTCTATATCTGGATCTCATCTCTTTGGGTATAATGCAATGATTTTATGGCGATTCTCTGCCACTGAATCCGTGGAATTATCCATGCTAAAGCTTCTTTCTAATGCTACTATCATACTGATAATAGCATTACCTAATCCTGCCGGTGAGCATTTGCACCTCTAGCTGTTGCAGCCGTGATCCACATAATTCCACTAACTAATGCGCCAGTCACTCCCCGTACTTCCCAATTGCTCCACTGCACAGATGAGCACCCTCTCACGACCTGGAGCCTCCCGTAGCACCAAAATCAATATCTGGGGCCTGTTCATGGCCTGGCTACTGGGCAGTCTTTTAGTTTATTTGCAAAAAAATATAAAGCATTGCAAAATAAATGACAGAGCAGAACACAAACCTTTTAAAAAACAACTTACTCTAAAAGAAAAAAGATGATAAAACCTCAACACTAATGGCAGGAAATAAAGATAAATGCCCCTTGTTGCAGGTTGGTGGTGTATTTTGGTGTTTGACTTGATTAAATTGAGTTAGACAAGAAAAATAATTACATTTACAGACATTATAGCGCGTTAACAAACTTTTTTTCACCTCTGGATTTAATAAATCACTGCGATCCTGCCCTAAGCTGAACCCCTCAAACTAAATTATCCACTGCAAGATTAATATTAATATCACAAAGTAAGTTTCTAGTTCTGATCAGTTTATTTCAAACATAACCACAAACACATTTAAGACTTAGAAACATACGCAAACATTTACAATTCGTTGGATCGGGACGCACATCAAATCCAACGGGAACATTCAGTACCGTTTCTGGCACAGTGGATCGTTTATAGCACATACATGCATACAGTAACTATTCTCTGTCCTCTCTAACCTCGGCTCCCCAGCGATTGCCACCCACTTCTAGCATTTCCACAGTGGCTGCAGTAATCTTTGGCTTCCCTCCTCTGTGGTCGGCTGTGCAAACAGTGCGCCGTCTTGGACAGAGGCTGCCTCTTTCTCATTGACTGAGGTGAGAGGAGGTGAGAGAGATGGGTGGGATGAAGGGGAGTCTGGACACATTGAGGAGAGCATGATGGTGGAGTCACAAAAATATCCAGAGAAATGTGATGTGGATTTCCTGTTTGGATTGACTCGGACAGCTAAATTATCACATAATAGTTTGATTCCTTAAGAAAGTAAAGCTTGAAACAAAAACTACTTTACTCTTTATTTGAGAATTACTCAAAATTACTCACTCCATTTACCAATTTTGACATATTTTCAAGGGTTGTGGGAGTCCTGAAAACCCCTACAGCAGCATTTGTGCCGTGCTCTGTACACACACCCACCTCGTGCTGTTAAATAAGAATTACATTCAGCAGCTTCAGTATAAATATTAGTCGTGGTTCTGTTTGCAGTCACATCAAGCACAGATTGACTGATGGAATAAAACTCAAGTGATGATCCGCGATTCTGATTGCTGCTAAACCCATTTGGGAGATGTCCTTTCAATACAAAAAGGCCTCTATAGTCATGCAAGACGCCTGGGGACTGCATGGAGAAATTCGTACACTCTGCCAACCCTAGATCCATGGCCCTGTGTGTTTGGCCAACCATTTCCTGGTGCAGCACTTGCTATTTTATTTGGCCCGCTTCAGGCCCAAGGATAGGGGGACAGTTGTCTTTCCCCCCGCTGCTGAGCCTGGAGAATTTCCTTGCTTACTTTTCCTCTGCTCTGTGGGAGGAGAGGGAGAAAGTTTAAAAAAAAAAAAAAAAAAAAGAGGGAAGAAAACTGGATGGTGGCCCTGTTTTTGAGTTATTAGTTAAGAGTGGGAGGCATGGAGAGATGAGAAGAGGAGCTAGGAAAAAGATAAAAATGGGGTGAGGATTGAAAGAGAAGGGGACTGCCAGCTTCTGTGTTTGGAGTTTCACCTCTCAATGCTTCTCGGACTCAAAGAGAAACCGGCTCACACCAGCTCTTCATCCCAAAATCTAAAAAAAAAAGCACCACTGATTGAACTGCCTCAACCTAAACAGATTCCTACGCAATATACAATGTTTTCTATGGAGCAACATTTGATGGGAAGACAAGCCGAAGGAAATTGTAGGGTAAAGGACAAAACTATCTCGGGGGCCACGCTTGAAGGAGGCGCTGTTTTCAGGGGGAATTACAAGGCAGAAATGCGCCGAGCCCAAAACACATTTTCTCATTATGCTCAGGTGTTTATTTGCTTTTGGCCCTTGAAGAGTAAAGTGTGTGTAATTTTTTACGCTCTTCAGCCCTTGTGGGCATTTGCAATGATAAGTTTGGCTGAATTCCCTCCAGGTGCGTGTTATATGATGAGAGACAGCGAGGCAAAGGGGGGACAAATAGAAAGAAAAAGACAAAGAGTGAGGAGAGAAATGCACCTGGCTCTCAACCACACCTGGGGAGGAGAGCTGCTGGATGGTGTGGGCTAATGCTCACACGCTGTCCCTACACGGCCTGTGGTTGGTTAGTCTTCACCACAGAATAATCCCCCCCTGCCTTCATGCCCTCCAGTGGTATTCAACTTGTGCTTTGCATTCACAAACCCAGACATTTTGAAGATTTTGCATGGAGAATGTTAACCTAAATAAATCAATATGACATGAATTTTTTTGGGGACGTATGTGTGCAAATTAGAGTAGCTTCTCCAAGCTGAAATATACTTTTTGATCCATTTGATATCTTTATGGCACAAAAGAGAAAGAGGGCGCTGTTCTGTCAGAGCAAAAAAGCTAAAATTACTGAAAAAGTAACAGATGTCTGCTGGAATATTTAATAAAGTTAGATCCTTTTGAAGAGAGAGCAGCAGAACTTGTAGAAGGAAAACTAACAATTGTGAGAACTGTGCATAGATTTAACATTAAATGTCCTCAGCATGTGTATCAATCTCTCTAATCTTTAGTTTCCAATTAATCTCCATCTGCTAGTCCATTCTTTCCTCACTTATCAGATTTTTTTACGGGCACTGATACCATACATGTCACGTCTGAGGTCAAGTATTTTCTAAATTAAGAGAAGCCCCGGGGCAGCACGCTACATTGTTCCGCCCGTGTGTCACGACACAGCTGTTTAGTTTTTGACGAAACCTCCGGAAATAAAACGTGATCTCACCGCTGCGCTCCAGACTGCACGGACTGGCCCAAAGGGAAGGCTGCAATTAGAGGTCAAACATACAGTACGTGTTTACCGGTCAGGACAGAGGGCGAGGGTGGGGGGGAAGGAGGGGAGGGGGTCACGTGGGCATTGCAATGCTGCTGCTCCTGTACAGTTTGTGCCCCGATTTTAACAAATTAAAGTACGACTAATGTTACAGCATTCAAAAAAACAGCAGCTGCCATTATGTTTCCATTGCAACAGGTATACCTTGTATTTTTTTCCCCTTTGCATGAAATCCACCCACATTCACTCTATGTATATACACTTAAATGCAACCCCTATCTAGAAGAAAGCAGTAATATATGAGCTGTATAATTAGTAATTATTACAAAATTTCAATCTCATTTTTGAATGGGATTTTATAACTTCTGTTTCACTTCAGCTCTCTATGTGATCGAGGGTAGTTTACAGAAAATCTTAGCAACCAAAAAGTCCCCCAAAATGAGACGTCACTACACCCCAGACAGTTTGATTGACAGGTGATCCTGGCCAGATGTAGCTCAAAAGCTCACACCTCAGCAGCAAACATGTCAAAACATATTGAAATCCTGCAAATTATGTCTCTAAAAGTCAAATCATGTCATAAAAAAACCTCTCAATTCACACATAAAAGTCAATTTTATACATTTCTGCTTCTTTATATAAGTAGGCACTATACAGTAGCTTCTTCTTTACAACCACTGCTCACCCTCATCCAGCTTTACTACAGCATGCCTTATCCCTGCCTAATGTAGCTGATCCCTCCACACATTTCTCTCTCTCTCTCCCTCTCTCTCTCTGTCCTTCTTCCCTGGCTTTTGTGTGTGAGAGAGAGAGACAGACAGAGAGAGAAAGAGAGAGAGAGAAAGAGAGAGAGAGAGGTGAGGGGATATGTGTCTTTAACTGAGCCGGAGCTCTGCTGCAGCTTACCTCTTACTGCTAAGATAGGATATGTGCTCTGCTTTGTTACTGCTAACCTGCTTGTTTGGGGTGAGATCAGTGTATTTGTGTGTGTGTGTGTGTGTGTGTGTGTGTGTTTGTGTGTGTGTGTGTGTGTGTGTGTGTGTTTGTGTGTGCGCGCGCGTGTGTTTGAGCAGAGTAGGAGTACTGAGAAATCCCATTATGGAGCCAAGTTGCCGCCACGCTTTCCCCGTACACACTGTGAACCTGGTGTAATCCACTCACACACTCACCATGCATTCTTGTTTGTGTAGCGCACGCTCACACAAACACACATATATATACCCTCTAGACTCGGCGGTGAGCTGTGTATCCCCCTGCACTGTTGTGTTACCTACCGTGAAACATGACAGCTAATGATATCGAAGGCTTTTTAAAGGTGTGTTTGTGTGTGTGTGTGTGTGTGTGAGAGAAAGAGAGAGAGCTGGATTTCTTCCAGACAGACATCGATTAGCAGGGAAAGAACATTGGCTCAGTGTGAAACCTACAAAGTCAAAAGATATGCTTTCATATATCAAATTAAATTAATTCCATGCCCTTTTCATCTATACATTATGTTGCGTTTCATGCAGAATTCAACCAATGAATATTCAATATTTACTCATATATATGTGATCATTTGTATACATTTATGCAGGTTGAATTCTCTCAGTGAGCATGGATTTGATATTTTGCAGGTAAAGACATTTTAAACTGGGCTAAATGGGATTGTAAAGATTTTATATGAGTTTTTAGAGTTTCCAGGTTCCCTAGAGAGAGATAGAGTGTAGTTAGAAGCTAGATATTGAAATGTGCTTCCTGGTGTGGCAGTCATTACAAACTCATCTTGTGCAGCCAAACATTGTTCAAACCCAGAGAGCTTTATTTGAAATTCTAGTGAAAATCCCAAAGTTTCCAAAGACACTGAATATGTCAGGCTGAAATTTGGGTAAAATATGTATAAAATGCAACCATGTAGCCTGTCCTAGGAACTATGTAACAAATGAGTTTTTATGAATTATAATAATGTCTGCAAAGTTGTTCATGTTGACAAGTGTTTAATATGTACTTGAAGCAGTCGCTAATAGCAACCAAAGCATAATTCATGTTTTTGTGGTTATGTTTGGAGCACTTTGTTAAGATAAAGTAAAGATTCTTGTCCAAAGAAAATAATGACACTCAACAACCTCTTTTCCAAACCTTTTAAAGTCACGTAAACCTCAAAGAGCCAGGATGGGATTTCCATTCTCCTGTATCGAAGTCCTGCGACATACACACCCACCATCCACCTTTACTATCAGCCTACAACTTCTGTGTGGTATAGAAACATAGATTATTTCTCACCATTATGTAACAACATGAATATTTGAGTGTAAACATATCAGACACATGATAATATAGAGTCTATATGATTCTGTGTGGGATGGATTTAAAGCTTTTGAGGGGAAACAGGTGGAAACTGGGTTAAATGTGGTTGAAACAATGCTTATATGTAACCAGCCAAATTTACCAGTTACCTTTTTTTATTCTAATAAGAGAACCTTTTTCTAGTCTTTCCCTACTCTTTTATTGAAGTGATGTATCACAGGAAGCGTACCAGGGTCTTATGGCTTCCCCCTCCTTTTCCTTTCCTCTACTACTCTACAGTTTTTGTATCTTTCTTGAACATTTTTTTTCTGCTGTTAAACTCATTATAGGTGAACACTGAAGTGCTCCCACTCCAGGGTTTTCCTCTGTTCCTCAGTCACTTCCTCCAGGCTGAGCGTAGGGGGCACTGCACACGCTGCATTGCACCTGTGAGACAGGCGCAGAGGGGAGCCTTTTTGTCACCAGCCTGTCTCTCTGCCTCGCCATTGAGCGCTCACTCACTCTATGTGTGTGTGTGTGTGTGTGTGTATGTGACAACGGTTTCACACACACATACACACTCTCCATCCTGTCCTCCTTGACTCTCTCCCTTTCCCTCTCTCTCTCTCTCTCCCCCCCTCTGACCCCGGCACCATCTTCTCTGTCTCATCCTTTATGCATACTGACAGCGAGCCCCTCCGTTTATGGCACTGCATAACGTTCCCTCATTACCGCCCAGGACTCAGAAACCCAAACGCAGCAAGGAGGGAGAGAAGGAGGGAGGGGAGGGGATGGGGGGGTCGGTGGTGCTGGTGGGGGGATGATATAGAGAGGTGGAGGGGAGAAGTGCCAATGATGACATTCGCATTGGCTAATATTAATCTGATTCATTTGGCACACCGGGAAGCATCACTTTAACTGTTTCTATGCTGCTGCGCTGCTCCGTCATATGCACTGATGACTGTGTGTGTGTGTGTGTGTGTGTGTGTGTCTGTCAGGAAAGAGGACACGTGTGCAACATGCAATTAATCAATAGACACTGAAATAGAAAGCAGCTGTAGACCAACAGAAGAGATACACTTATAGAACAATTTGTTGCACATTTAGCATACACAGAAAATAGCCACGCACTGGATGTGATGTGTGCACAATTATATGGTCACACACTTGTATACACACACGTTTGTCATGCATGCACACTCACATATAGCTCACAATTGCTACATTTTTCATGCTGCTAATGCTAATACATAATTACATGCACGCACACATAATAGAAACTGATGCATCATGCACATGTTGATGTTTTGTGCTGCACACACTGATGTATGCAATCCTTACAGTAAACACCCACAGAGAGCATAAATATACACATCAGCTGGTGCAGAGCGTGCAGGCAGAGTCACAGCAGCTTGTGTTGGCTGTAAACAGCAGTGCAGGCAGTATGGAGAGCAGCGGCTGTGCGAGCGCCGGGGCCGGCCAGCCAATCAACCCCTCGATCTCCTGTCCCTGCCCTTCCATTGATCCCCATTAAAATGCTTAGCAGAAGCTTGGCTTGAGAGAGACAAGCGCTTTTCTCTGCTGCTATTTTCATTTGTATGCTCCTTACCGCCGGCCCACAGTCTGGAATAGTCATTTTGCCAACTGGGATGCAGGCCCACTCCAGACAGTACAGTAGCATCCATTCAGACGTAGCGGTGTGTGCTAAACTAGCACACATCTTTACGTTGGATTGGTCGTTGTCAGGAGGGCCTGCATCAGGTTCGAGAACCTGTCGCGGATCACGTGCCAGACTGACAGTTTTGCCATCTGTGGTCGCTCAAGCAGACACACACCTGTGTTGTTTTGTCTGGGGCTTTATTATCCTTCATGAATAGTGTCTTTGAATAGCTGACAGGCAATAATATCATATTGATGAGTTCTAGCTTCCTAGTATTTGGATCTAATCTCTGTAGTTTTAGCCATCATAAATATTGGTAATGATAACATTGTCATCACCATGATAGCTTGGAACACAGTAGACATTTTCTCTGATTTATTTATTGTAGAGAACAAAGGTGAAAGTCTTTACTAGTCAGGCATATTAATGGTTTAAAACAGCGTCTGACAGGGTCTTCACCAGCACAAAGATGTGCTTTTCCTCCTCAGCCTTCGTAAAAGTGACTGATGAATGAGTTTTTTTCTTTTGTAACCAGTTTTAGAAACTTTTACAGCACCTTAGGTTCCTCTGACTTACTGCCAATGAACACTTAGCCTCCGTCCTAACATCAATCACAGTTTGCTGACTTAAATTATTGGTTCAACTTGAGTTATAGTCACGCGCACACACTTTTCCTTTACAATAAGGGATTATTACTGACATCTCAGGTGCATCCACTTTTAGTTTTACCTCCAAATAGAGTGAAGTTGTTTAGATAAACTGACTAAACTGTTGGCTTGTTAACAACTTGTCTGAACATTCATTTCTTTTTGATCTAGCTTTGTTGCCCAAATCTCAGCTGGTGAGTAAAATTCCATCATAACCAATAGAAACAAAAGCCAAAACTATGAGAAGGAAGGAAGGAACTACTTCACAACTGCTCTTCATGACCGTGTGGAGATCTTTGGTGAGGCAGATTGATAGTACTGTATACCACTCCCCACTCACAATTTCTCAACCTAGAAGACACACACACACACACACACACACAGGACTATAAACATCTCATTTGTGACATAATCCTGTAGGCAGCGCGTGTCTGGAGCATATGGGGCAAAGGATACCAGGATCAGGACTGGTTTGTGTTGTTATGCCAGCCAGTCAAAGAAAGCATCTATTGTGTGTTTGTACCCCACTTGCATGCCTGCACATGCTGTACAGTGTGTGTCTGTGTTGTGTACGTGTGCACTCATGTCGTGGGCGAGTGTATAGACCGTTTTCTTGCACGCATTGCATACGTGAGCATCTTCGGTTTTTGCGTGTGCGCTCTGACGTTCGGCTTTTCTTTTTTTTCTCAAGTGTCCGTGCGCCCTGCATGGTAACTGAAGCCGCTGTCTTCCTGTTACTGTGTCTGTGTGTGGCACTCGCCTCTGAGTACAGGCGGGCGTACACTAGCGGGCTTTGTCTGTCCGGGGGGCTGACGTACGTTCAGGCCGCCGCTATGAAAGAGAGGCTCTGTTCTCACGGCCTGCCAATCACTTCCCGGCTTGTCCAAAGGGGAGGAGAAGATGTCCAGGACTCCTTAAACTTCTTCAGGCGTGGAGAAAATGCAGATATGTGTTCTCTATCCTGACTTGTCTTGTCTGATGACAAAGCAGAAAGAGCGAAAACGCAGAAACCTCACCACCGGTCAAGACAACGGACTGGAACATGGGGTTTGGACAGCTTTGAAGGATCACAGGAAGCTACGGGTGGCATGAAACGACCTGTATCACTGATATAATATTAATACCATCCATCCATACATACACACATGCACATAGGATCAGACATTCATTTGACTCAAGACAAAAGTGTCTTTAAAAGTTAAATTGTATCCACATATTGCCACAGTTTTACTTTCGAGTTCTGCATGGATCTGGATCTGACATCTGAACCTGTTCTGCACCTTCTTCTTCTTCTGCATGGGTCCAATGAAAGAGGAGGAAATGAAATACTTGTTGATAAATGACATTTTAAGATAACCAAACCTGAGCTTGTCCTGAGGCTTTATGCAACAAACGACCCAAACTCGCCCCGAAACTTGACACTTTCTCTGGATTTACTTGTGCTGGGATCAGATTGGCCAGTTACAAGATAACACCGAGGGGTCATGAAACAATTAACAGTAGGAAGAGAGCAAGAAAAACAGTTTTACTATACAAAATTATATGTATTTATTCTGACTTTTTTATTGTGTGTGATGCTCGAGAGTATTAATGTACCTCCTCTGAAAAGCAGCTGTAACAAAACAATGTATGAATGAAACATAATGTTTATAGTGAAATACTTACAGCTCATATACAGACAAAGAGGTGATTTGTGGAAAAAAAAATCTGAAAAAAGTTGTAGCACCCCATATTAAACAGTAGAAAAGGAAAAAAAAGCTAACCACATATAAACCTGTCTGCTTTAAAGTATAAAACAACTAGAAAAATAAATAAAACTCTCGTCTGTTTGGGGACAGAAAGGAAAGTGCATGCCGTAATGTAAGAATAATCTCCAAAGTGAAATTAATTTACTTCTCAATGTACCAAAAAACGATCAATAAAATCACCCTGTAACAATAATTACTTTAAATATCAGCCTGAAGGGGCCTTTAAAACATCCTGCAATTACACAGTTACCTGGGCAAACACACACACACAAACACACACACACACACACTTGCACAAACATACATGAGAACACATACTGTATAGTCACACTTCCCGCTTCTCTCTTCCCATAACTGTCACAGTGAAGAGACACATTGACAGCGCTCTATTTAGTCGACAGGACAACTCTGACAACAGCTCTGACTGTGCGCTGGGAGTTGCCGAGGCGCACAGAAGATACGATAGATGGGTGAGGAGCAAGAGGAGAGGAGGGGAGAGGAGGGGAGGTACGAGGGAGGAGACAGAAGCTGAATTTGCGATGTCATGCGGCCGATTAGGCAGCTAGCCTATCTCGCCGGCGTCAGGGGGCCCCTGACGGCAGCTACGCCGTCCCGCCAGCACATCTTATCCATCATCCTCCCTCCCTGCACACACGCACACACACACACACACACACACACACACACACACACACACACACACACACACACACACACACACACACACACACACACACACAGTCTGTGTTTGCGTCAGGAAACATCATTCCCTTCTATGTCACCTGCTCGGACCAGGAGCATGAAAAATGGCTGTCACGCCGACGCCCAAAAAATGATTGCTGAAAACGAGAGGAGAGGGGAAAATAAAAGTGGAGGGAGAGCGGGCGAGGAGGAGTCGGCAGGGAAGGTGAAATTGGAGGAAACTCTTGCCAGATTAGGTGCGGGTTAAGAGAATATTGATCTGTGTGCCGAGGACTGTTGATCTCTCTTAGCAGCACAAGACAAATGGCAGCAAACAGAAAATCGAGCTCTCGCCTTCTCTCCAAGGACGGGCTTAGCCTCTCTCTCTCTCTCTCTCTATCTCTCTCTCTCTCTCTCTCTCTCTCTCTCTCTCTCTCTCTCTCTCTCTCTCTCTCTTTCTCTCTCTCTCTCTCTCTCTCTCTCTCTCTCTGCCTTTCTCCTCTTCTGCCTTTTTTTTTTCTCTTCACACGGCAATTCCCCAGATTTGAAGCACTCCTTCCAACAACATCCAACTTCCCGTAACACGAGTATGAAATGTTTAAATCGACATGTATCGCATTTTGAAGCCCAAACATAGATAAGCTACCGAACTAATGACAACATCTTTGCTTGTATCTTTTCCTTGACGTCGGTGGGGGATTTTTCTTTCCTCTCCTCCTCTAATCTCTGTCTCCTCCAGCACCAGCACACAACCTTGTTACAGAACCAAACACACACCTCACCTAAATGGTAAGAAGCAGGAGTTTGTGTCAGTGTTAGATGCCGCTGAGTGATTCTGAAGGTTGCCTTGATAATTAGTCTTTTTCTCCCATTTGGAGTGTACGAGGGGGTCTGTGGGGGCGCAGTGTTTGATTAGGGCCACAGCCTTGGCCCGGCACCCAGCCGGGGTGTTTGATGATGGGTAATGGGATGATGGATAACTCTGGGCGGGGGCTGAGGTTCATCCGCGCCGGCTCAACATCAAACAGCCGGGAGCAAAGGACTCCAGCCCTGGGGGACCCCTCCAGCACTGCTGCCTGGATAGGTGTATGCACTCCCAGTCGGACGGAGAGGGAGGAGGTGAGGAGGGAGAGAGTAGGTGAAAGAAATCAAGATAGGAAGGAGAAGGAGAGAAGAGGTAGGTAGGAAAAAAGAGAAGTAGAAGGATGTGGAGAAAAGTTGTGGTTTTGAAATTTGAGAGGAAATTCAAGTAATCTTCCCAAAAAAGTTTGTACACTCTTTTTTTACATTTTGGATCTCAAGTTTGGTTTTTATTGCTGTTGGCTCTGATAACTTTGTACTCACTTTGTTATTTTCTGAGATCTTGGTCTTTATGCATCTGCTAAGTTTGTAACTGGAGGTCTGTGTGGCTATGGATTGGGTCCAAATGAAAATATTCAGTGTAGCTAAATCTGGATCAGGTCCTGTTTTACTGTTATAGATCTTGGCATTTCTTTTAAAGGAGTGGATCCAAGCAGACTTGTTATTGATTTTGACGGTGTGTGTCTTAATGACTGCAGGAGGAAAATGGGTTTGGGTCGGTTCAGGTCATCTGCATTTTGGATCAGATCTAATTATCCTTGGGTCTGTTTTAGACTGGTTCTGGTGGTCCTCATATCACAGTCAGTTTCAGAGAGGTTTTCACAGCTTTGTTTTGAGTCAAGTATAAAATTGATCACCCATGAAGACCCCAACTTATGCCAAGGCGTCATTTCCCCTTCGTACCTAACATTCACTGTCACTAAAAGTACAGCCTTTCAACTATTAAGATTACACATAAAATCACACAAACCTTCTAAAAACATGTTCAGCTTCTTTCTTCCTTTCTTACAACTATCAAGCTCTCTCTCTCTCTCTACCTGTGTCCAATACTCTCCGGCTCTCTTTCTCACTTGCCATCACCATCACTCTCTTCCTCATCCTTCCTGCCTCTTCCTCCTTTCATCCATCACCGTTGTCTCTCTCACTCTTTCCCCTTTAAACCCACTTCCTCTCCTGCCCTTCACCCATCCGTCCTTTTCTCTTCCAAGCAGGAGATTGTTGATATTGAATTTTTATCGTGTCTTTGTCCTTCCCTCTCTCCATTTCTGGAGATTTGGCCTGTCTGTTCGCATACCCTCGCTCTTCCCTCCCTTCTCCCTCCTCCCCTTTCATGTCTCTCTGGATCTCAGGTAGGGGGAGGGGGGGCGGGGGTTTAAGCCTGGCTGTTCACCCTCCACCAGGCACGTTTCATTACAAGGCGTCAGTCTTCCACCTGTCTGCTTGTCTATCTCTGTGTGTGTTACAGGGTTAACATGGACAGGATGTGCAGGGTCCGGGCATGTGATTGAAGGGTTAAACTGTGTATTAACCTATGTAGAGGTTCAGAGTGAAGTGTCATGCAAGTTACACACATAACTTCATCAACCCGTTAATTTGAGCAAAATATCTTCAGACCGAGTGTGTGGACATACTTTTTGCCATATTGATTAGTGTATCACCAATGGCAACTTGAATATGTGCAAATATTTTGGCGATCTGACTGTATAACACTTCATCAAAGGAAAATAAACAAAAAAAAAAAATCAATACTGGAAAGAAAGTGCCGCAGCTAATACAGTAGCCCACGTAATAAGCACCAGGCAGAATGCTCCTCAATTAGAGGAGCAAAACTCTGGAGAATATTTACAGTAATCAATGTACAATTCTCAATTCAACATTTTTAATTAATTCTCTTCAGCAATTAACTCCCCCAATGGAGAAAAACACCCACAAAAAAGACCTTTCTTTGTGACATTAAACTTACTGCAGAAGCAGGCTGTCTCATTAGCCTTCTTGGCTGAAAAAACGAGTGTGTGTTTTTGGGAGTGGTGAAAACACGCACGCACACATACACACACACATGCGCACACACATGCGCACACACTTGTGGCTTTAAAACAACTCGTCTCTAGGTGTATATTTTCTTACCATGGATGGATTTCAGAGATAAAATGGATCAAGCTCACTATTTAGTTTTCAACTGCAGGGATCGTGTCGCCTACCTCTCCTCCCACCATCCATATGGGCTCATGCATATGCATGCTCTCTGGACAGGTACGCCAAAAATGGGCTTTTTAAAATTTTTTATTTTTTATCCTAGATTCACGGTTTTATGGCTAAGACTGGCTGCTGCGACAAGCTGTCTTTTGACTCCTTTAAAGGGGTCATGTGGAAATGAATTCCACAGAGGCAGAGAGAGAGAGACGTGGCGTCGTGCAGGAAATGCACACTATTCGGTAGATGGCGGAACAAATGGGATAGTTCATATCAGAGGAAAACAATAATCCGGGGCTAGATTTGTCGTCGCCTGTAAATGATTGTGGCAATTACGTACACATTGTGAGGCAAGCAAACAGAATTACAGTGAGATTTTCTCTGTGATTGGGGTGTCGTCCCCCCTTCCCATTATTGTTGTGCCTCCTGATTGATCCTCTCCCTCTCTCTCTCAATCACTCTCCTCTCGCTTTCACTGCCTGTCTTGTTCCATCTTTTCCTTTGTCTCATCTCGCTCTCACTCTCTCCTTCTATCTCTCTCTCTTTTTTTATTCTCTCTCACTCTCTCTCTGGCTCGTTCTCCAGGCTAATGAATCTAAAGCTGGGGGGAATAGTCTGGCCCCTGTGAGACCTCCAGCCTGGTCGGGCCCTGATTTCCTGCTCCACAATGTCTTCACACCCTGGTCAGCCGGGGGAATACAGCTGTCCATCACTCTTCCCCAGGTCGCCGCTAACACTTTACTACCTTTTAAATTAGCCACTGTCACTGCCAACCATGCCTCAGTGACACGCGACTCCAGATGTTGCAGGCGGCTTTTTCTTTCTCCAAGGCTGCCGCTGTAAATCTTTCTTTTCCAGAGAGGGAGGCAGGTGAGAATGGCCTGGAGGACGACCACAGCTCACCTCTTCCCATCTGTTGGCTCAGGCGGCATTTGCACACTTATTCATACTTTATATTCTTGTGCACCTCAGGAAGAGCGCGGTAATAACACCGTGACAGATTTGGGGTCGCAACCATGCAGAAGATTTATGTTCTATTGGGGAAAAAAGAGTTTTTCAGCAGTGACATGTCATGGGGCGATCATGTAATTCAACTATTGTGATTTCATGTTGTGAAGGGGTTACCTACTCTTTGTTTAGTAGGATATATGGATGCAAATTAGACCAAATTAAGTTTTATTCAAGTTTGAGCAGCAGAATTGGCACAAACACCAACTTTATCTTTTTGTAAAGTGATTCCTACGTTTGTCTTTTGATTATATTTTTCTCCAAGATCAGTTTTCTCTTTCAAAAATATGAACTGACACAGATTCTTGATCTTCTTGGAACATAAAAGATCTTCTCATGGCTGCTACTTAGGCTAAATCAATTTGAAATGGTCATGCTTGATCTGGATGTAAGATATAGGCTTGGAGCTGGGGATGCACATACCAGAAATATATTGTTGGTTGTTTTTTTCCGTTCCCAAACTCTTAAGAGGATCCCTGGCATGTCTTCATGACCAGGAAACCTTTGCAGTTACAGTTTCTGAAGTTGTCCTCTCCTAAAAAATGAAAATGCTTCTGGGTATAAATCGTCCAAGTCTCTATAACTCTAGAGGGAAGAAACTCTATTCTGTAAGTCGATTTCCCATTGGTGTGCATGTGGATTGACATCTGATTATTGTGAAGATCATAGTTTATTTATAAGATCCTTTTTGTATTCATCAAACCACTTAGTGACCACTACCCTTTATGGAATCATCTGCATTTGCTTAATCATATAATATATCACCCATCTCTATATTGTGATTTATATATATAATTAGTTGTATAATTGTGTGGATGTACATAGCTTGACATTGTACAAATGATGGAAGTGGTAGAACAAAGTGTCTGCCATTGGTTTGACCAGCAGTCAACACTTTTTTCTTTTAACTTCTTTCCCTAACCTTGAACTCGAGTGGTTTTACTTGACAAAACTTAACCGTAATTTAGTAAATATTCAGGTCAGTTTGAAAGGAAAAGAGTTATTGATAAGACAGTTTATCTTCACAGCTTTTTCTCAAGTCTGCTATTGTTCTTTATCTTTTTTTTTGGCATATCTTGTGTCTGCGAGAGTGAAATAAATAAACAAAATATATATAGAAAGCTTCATCTCATGTATGGCGTGAATAACTCTGAATTTTGACCTGAGTGTTCTTCGGACAAGAATCCACCTACTTGTGTTCTTGGTTGGAGGCCAGTTCATGGGTTATCCTACGCCTCAACACTATATGAGGAGCTGCTGCTTCAACAGTTGCATTTGGGAGGTTTTTGGCAGTGTTACTGCACTGAACTTACTGTACCTCCTCCACAATAGATAGCAGTGAGGGTCAAAATGAAACCACATGTTCCAGCCATGCCGTTGGGACTGGTTTTTCTATGTGGAAAAACCAGTCCCAACGGCATGGCTGGAACATGTGGTTTCAGCTGGGCACTGCCCACTTGTTGCTGAACGCTGTCTTGTTTTATAGAGATGAAGCCATTTAAGCCAGATTTGAGTATGAGTGAGTGAAGGCCCAGAAGTTTGTGATTACTGCTGTCATTGTGGTCTTTAAAATACCCCCAAATCTAACCCCTAATCTTAACAATTGTCATATTTCTTGGTAGAAAATAAACGTTTGAAATCTAGAACTTCTTGAAACAAGCCTTTATGGGTAAAATGAAAAGGATATAAACTACTGAGACCAGATGATCTGCTTTTCTTCCTCCTCCATCCTCATTGTTCTCACTCTCCTCCCTCGTCATGTCTCCCTCTCTTCCTCAGTCCCCCTATGTCCATTCATCCAATTAACAATAGCCCCTCAGTTTTGTGTAATTTTGAGCAGAACACAGCGGTTGTGAATGTTATTAGAAGCAGAGGGATCTATCAGTGCGGGGACAGTAAGGAGACATCCGTAATGCCCCATAACGTAGCTCAGCTCCTGTATTTACAGCCAGGGGCTTCGACTGCACGGCTGGCATCACCCAGCCATCAAATAATAAAATAAATCAAAACATAAGAGTTTTGTCTATTTGCAATTTCCTTTCGGGTCTCCGAATATGAAACCAGATGTTTCCGGCATCCTAAAGATGCTTTTCATCTGGCCTTCTTTTCCTCTCTTTTCCGCCCCGTCTGCGTCTTTCTCTGTCTCTTGCTCTCGTTCTTCTGTACCCCCTCTGCCTCCCCTCTGCTTTCAAAATTAATGTAAGCTTAGAAAAAAAAAAGAAGGGGGGGGGGAGTGCTTATAAAAAGTGAAATGTCCTCTTTGCCCAAGGAAGTAGTCTGTTTTGCATTGATAGAGAGGCACAGGCAGCCCCTGGCCATCTGAGGCTGAGCCTGTTTTTCCTCTGCGATATCCTGCCGCCACATCTCTGCCTCTCGAGTGCGCCTCCAAGTAAAGCGGGTGGGTCAAAGCAATAGCGTCCCCCCCCCCTGCCCCCGCTCCACCACCTCCACCCTCCCTTCCCCCACTTTCTCCAATCCTCTAATTGGAGGTGCTCAGGTTAAAGAATGTCCTGGTTATCGCAAAGCCAGCAGAGAAACACAATTCAGCACTATAATTCCTCCGATGAGTGACTTGCATTTTCAAATATTTAGCGTCTGTGTTTACATAAGGTGTGTCATTATCTCATTCATGCACATTCAAACACATTCAAACGTTGACATGAGTTTATACAGGAGAATTAATTCCTGAGTCAACCCGAATGGGATTTTTAATAGATTCTGGATATATGTACGGGAATTCATAACCGACTCTAAAGCGCAGACATTGATACTGTGTTTGTGCAATTCTCTGGGTGCAGCAAGTGTGGTCCCAGTCATCTCCCTTGTATGAAGAGGTTGTCTGTTTTATGCCTCTGGCCTCTGTTCATTTTTGACAAACCGTGCGTGCTTACTGCCAGTCACTTCCAGGCAACCACAGCTACAATAAACACCAGCCTTTTTTTTTTTTTTTTTCTCCTCCTCCCCAGCTCGAGGCCCAAGGTTTGATCCCGAGCAGAACCCCAGCCAGCTCACTTCCTCCTGGGGCTTGAAAGTGGGGCCAAGCCCAAACAAACAGGAACTCCAACATACACGGCAGCTCCCCGTGAGTCCTGCACCTGCATAGTGTTACAATAGGATTTAACGGCTCCAGGTTTAGCCGGCGAGGGTTTTATGTTTGCGAGCTCGGTGCTGCAGAAATTTGCCGACAAGGAGCAAAGATACCGCTTGCCAAGGAGCGCCCCAACTGAGATGATTTGTAGACTATCAATGCAGAGATTTAGCTTTTAGTGTTTTCCTTTTAAAATATAATCTATCAGCTTTCCCCAGCACAACATTAAAATCTTCAATAAAAGGAACATTCTCTTTTAATATGTTTGGACATCTTGAATGCCACCACTGGGAGAAGGTGACAGATAACTTGAATCTTTGATTAAAACAGTCCTTAGTGCCTCATTTGTTGCGCAAATAGGTTTTAAAAGTCTTGACATTCCCACTCTGCTCCTGCAGGGAACAAGAATATCCCTCATGTTTACAGAAATTAAAGAAATTCCTCCTCTTCAGGCTGCACAAAAATGTAAGTGCTGACGACTAACAGCGTTTTACGGCTACTGTTAAATACACAAGTCCAATTATGGTTGTCCTCGTTAACGTGACAGGATGTCAAACAAGCACTTCCTGTTAACGGCCTCTTATCTTAATTGGTCTAGTCTCAGAGGAGGGTCCGGCTCTGCGCTGACTATGGTCACAGAAGTCTGCTTCTCGTCTGGCTCGAGCCAACACAGTCTCATTTTGTTGTCATCGCCGTCTACGCGAAGACGAAACCACTTCTAAAATGTTTTGGAGATGTCTAACTTTATCCCGATGGCCAGGCTGTACAAACATCAGGGTTTTTTTTCCATTTTAACTGCAGAAAAAGTCAAATGCTTCACATAAATATGGATGCGAAGACAAGTCAGCTCAGCTTTAACATTCAACAATTGCTCATTAGAAACAGTCCCGATCCAGATAAATTCCTCTGAGATGGTTTCGCCCTTCTCAGTCCGTTGCTTACTGTCACTCAGACATCCAAGCCTCGCCTCCTCTTTGGGGTTCTTGACTACGACCCAGAGCAGCACTCTTAATAAAGCCCAAATGCAATCTCCCTCTAACCCCAATGAGATGGCGGGGCTCCTCAGCTCTTCCATAATGCACTATTCATGCTTTTTATTAATCTCTTTTTTCCTGCAGCCATTTTTCAAATCACCCCTTTTGTTTACTCATGAATATTTTTCTGCCTTGTTGAGAGAGAGAGAGAGAAAGAAAGAAAGAGAGAGTGCGCAACAGAAGGGAGGGGAAAACGAGGCAAAAAGAGAGAGACCATCAGCAAGACGAGGAATGGCCTGGTGGCGCTTCATCCGTGGGTAATTTGTGGCAGGGAAGCCTTGTATTTCATCATTGGATAATCTAACCTTAAAGGTGTTTTACAGACTGCCTCCGAGCCCAAAATAGGTCACTTAAGCAGGCTTAGCAGGCGAGGCCAGTCTGATACGAGGGCCCTACACCCCAGGGACACCTAGCCACGGTAATTGGTGGTTATGGCCCGGGGTTTTTATAGCCGATGAACAAAGTTGCCCATCTAATGTCACATTTAGGACAACAGCATGATCGGGCCTATGCTAGCATTGGCACGGGCTCATTAACAAGCTCCTAATTACACCCAGAGCACACAACTATATGAAAGTTGTACAGAAAAGGACGGATTTCTCTTTTCTTATAAGTTCAGTTGTTCATTTCATCAGTTTTTGGCAGATTTGCGGCACCTCACTCTGCCTGTTTGGTACAAAAAGGGGGTAGTGATCATAATAGGCCGTCTATAAAAAGTACCCAGCATTAGGCTAATCTGTCACCCATTTCCATTTTTTCTCATATTTTTTTGCAGATCTAACGTGAGAGGGAAAGAGTGAGGTTGTGTGTGTGTGTAGGGGAGGAGGGGAGAAAAAGGCATAATGAAAAGGGCCTAAATGACAGTGGGTTGACAGTGGGATTGGCTGGTAAATGACTGCGGAGTGGCTCGCCTGCGGAGAGGGGATGGAGGAGGCTCCCAGTAGGCCTGATTAATTCCACTCTCGGCGGCTGCCAGGGGAGAGCTGGGGTTAGCGGCTGATCGAAGAGGAGCCTATTACCAGTCCGCCGCTGAAACTGATATAATCAGCTACACAGCGACCTGGCCTTCCCCGAGACAAACTTTTCCAGGGCTCGCTCCCCATTCGTTCCACACTGGGACTTAAATACAACGGCAGAGAGAAAGGGAAAGAGAGAGAGAGAGAGAGAGAGTAGAGGGTTTAGGTGAAGGAGGGCACCGGGTTTGGAAGAGGGGTACAAAGGATTTTCTTTTTGAGAGATGGTTCGGGGAGCTTTGAAAGAAATCCTCTCTGCTGTTCTGACTCTCTCTCTCTCTCCCTCGCTCACTCTCACTGTACCTCAGTATCTCTTTATCCCTATCTCTCTCCCTCTTCCCTTCCCTCTCTGGCTGATTTCCTGCAGCTTTGATAGCGACAGACCCTCCCGTGTGGCAGCAGCTTTAAGTCTGGTCAGATATGAATATGTCACCGCTCTTAATCCCAGACGCTCCGCTCGCATCTTCACAAACCGCACAGAGTATGGTTCATTTTATCTGATACTGGCTCTACAATACGCAGCGTCCCCCCCCGCTCTCCTCT
>NC_084993.1:2701217-2785090 GCF_963691925.1 Scomber scombrus | reverse complement strand
ATATGGGACAAAAGGAACAACACTTTACTATAATTAGATTTTTAACAACACAGAAATGTCACAAGAAAAATACTTTTTAACAATTGAAAACCCATCACAGACACATTCACAGAACATTTGACAGGTGAACTATTTATAACACACCTCTTGTTTTGTTTTTTACTTTAACGACATAAAAAAAGCTGAAAATATCCTGAAATCCCCCGAGGAATGAGAGAAAGGTTGCAGCTGATTTCCACCTTTAGTGAAATCAGACGTCTCTAAATAAAACGAACATAGTCTGTTTTTATACTTTTGGAAGCAGCAGACGAAAAGCTTTAATGACTTTATAGGACTAAGCAGCCATTAAATATTTAAGGCTTTTTTAAAATGTATTTCCTTCTTTAGCGCCTCTGATCTCGGCATTTACTCTTACACGGTCGGCCATGAAGTTGGAATAAAATATTTTTGACTTCTTCTCATGAAATGATTGTGACAATGTGATTTATTCTTGATAGATAAAGTGCATATAAAAAAATTATTCCAACTTTATGGGCGACCATGTATTTTGTGAATATGATAATTGTCCATGTGGTTTAGTTTAAATTTTAAAGGAGTTAAAATTTGAAAATAAACGTATGAATAACTTGCACACATTCTTTTTTTTTGTGGACCCAGCATCAAATTTCTGCTTTTAATCCATTTTGAGAGAATATATTAGAGGATTATGGCAAAAATGTCCTAAGAATGTGTGCAAGTTTGTGTTTTTTGGTGCACAGATCTCTTTTTAATTTAATGTGATTAAAGCTTTATAAATTGAGATCTTTATTACAGATGCAGACGTTCGTGCTTAGTTTTTTTACCTTGATGTGAAACTCCAGGTTCTCGTCCATGGAGTAGATGTGGTCGAAGATATCGTGGGAGATGCGAGGGGATGATTCCCATCAGCTGCGGGTCGTGCAGTTTGCCCTGAAATAACACGACAGATGAGAGAGGGATAGAGAGAGAGAGAGAGGAGAGAGGAGAGAGAGAGAGATAGAGGAGAGAGAGAGATGAGAGAGAGAGAGATAGAGAGAGAGAGAGAGAGAGAGAGAGATAGAGAGAGGGAGGAGAGAGAGAGACAGAGAGAGAGAGAGCGAGAGAGAGAAAGGACAGATAGAGAGATGAAAGAGAGAGATGAGAGAGAGAGACAGATAGAGAGATGAGAGAGAGAGAGAGACAGATAGAGAGATGAGAGAGAGAGATGAGAGAGAGAGAGAGCGATGAGAGAGAGAGAGATAGAGAGAGAGAGAGACAGGGAGAGAGAGACAGAGAAAGAGAGAGAGAGAGACAGAGAGAGAGAGAGAGAGGGAGAGTGAGAGGGAGAGTGAGAGAGAGAGAGAGATGAGAGAGAGAGAGGGAGGGAGAGAGAGAGACAGAGGAGAGACAGAGAGAGACAGAGAGAGAGAGAAAGAGAGGGAGAGTGAGAGGGAGAGTGAGAGAGAGAGAGAGATGAGAGGAGAGACAGAGAGAGAGGAGAGAGAGAGACAGAGAGAGAGAGAGAGAGAGAGATAGAGATAGAGAGAGAGAGGAGAGAGAGAGAGGGAGAGAGAGGAGAAGAGAGAGGAGAGAGAGAGAGAGAGAGAGAGGAGAGAGAGAGAGAGAGAGAGGAGAGAGAGGAATTAAAAAAGGAGAGAGGGTTCAGTGATGGAATTGGGACTTAATGTAAAGACTTAGATGCAGATGAGAGAATTAAAAGAAGAGGATTTAAATTTAAAGCTGCTGTCTCGCTGGATTATTGAAGTAATTTTCACTTGTGATGAACGATCTGCTTTCAGAGCTGCAAGGAGAGTTTTTATTCTGCTTCTTTAATGAATTAGATGCAAAAAAAACTCCATATTGAGCGATTTTTACTTGAGATGAACCTGAAATGTTCCTTAACCCTCCTGTTGTCCTCGAGTCAAGGAAGGAAGGGAGGAAGTAAGGAAGGAAAGGAGGGAGGGAGAAGGAAGGAAGGAAGGTAGGAGGGAGGGAGGAAAGAAGGAAGGAAGAAGGGGGGAGAAAGGAAAATAGGAAGGGATGTAGTAAGGAAAGAAGGTCAGAGGAAAGAAGGAAGGGAGGAAGGTAGGAGGAGGAAAGAAAGAGGAAGGGAGGAAGGAAGGAAAGAAGGACAGAGGAAAGAAGGAAGGGAGGAAGGTAGGAGGGAGGGAGGACAGAAGGAAGGTAAGAAGGAAAGAAGGAGGGAGGAAAGAGAGAGGAAGGAAATAAAGACAGAAGGAAGGAGGGAGGGAGGAAGGAAGGAAGGTAAGAAGGAAAGAAGGAGGGAGGAAAGAGAGAGG
Source organism: Scomber scombrus (assembly GCF_963691925.1). NCBI lineage: Eukaryota > Metazoa > Chordata > Actinopteri > Scombriformes > Scombridae > Scomber > Scomber scombrus. The sequence continues at coordinate 2,782,793 of NC_084993.1, read as the reverse complement.
AAGGAAATAAAGACAGAAGGAAGGAGGGAGGGAGGAAGGAAGGAAGGTAAGAAGGAAAGAAGGAGGGAGGAAATAAAGAGGAAGGAAATAAAGAAAGAAGGAAGGAAGGGAGGAAAGAAGGAACAGTCCAAACAGACGGGATGACGACAGGACGGTTGAATCTGATCCGAGCGTAAAAACCGAGCAGATTTATTGTGTATTGGTGTAAAGTCTGTTACACAACGCTGCTGCTGTGCCTCTAATCCTCTTCACTATACAGACAGTCAGCTATAGATAGTTATATATTATAGTTCACAATGAAAGGTTGTTACCGGCTCGGACTCTGCGGCTGATTAAATGTGGTACAAATCTAATCAAAGCAGGTTTTATTCCAGTAGATGTTGTGTGTTTTTACCTCCATGGTGTGAGTCTTCCCAGAGGACGTCTGTCCATAGGCGAAGATGGTCCCGTTGTAACCGCCGAGCACATCTGGAGAGACGAGAGGACGCAAATATGGCATTAAAAAAAAGGGAAAATAGTCAATTAATTAGTCAAATTAAGGCAAAAAAAGCAGAACATTTTAGTTTTAGCTTCTTAAATATGAAGATTTGATGCTTTTCTTTGTCCTACATGATAGAAAAGTGAATATTTTCGGGGGTGTTAATGCAGGTGTTTTCTTGATTTGCATCATTTCTGGCTTTGCATCATTTCCTTATTTGCAGCACGTTTGATGTTTATGTATTTGTTTTGACTTTTGCTTGTGTTTTGGAGTTTTGCATCGTTTCTGTACTTGCAGCTGTTCTCCCCCAAATGAAGCGGTTGGCCCCGGTCAGCCACCGTAGATTACAGATTACATAAGAGAAAAATTTCGTACCTTTGACGATCTGTTTGGCACACTGGTCGTACACCTGCTCCTGTGCTGTGTTGGGCGGCAGCACGCGGTCGAACACGTACGGCTTCCCCTGTTTTTAAAAAACAACAACAACAAAAACAACAACAGGGACAGATTAATAATGATAAAATAACATGAATTACAGCTCGTATTCTGCTTAAAATAAGTAAAAAAGGAGATATTGCTGCACTGGAATCAATACAATTAGATTAGATTTGACCAAATGTGCAAATTTGGACTAAATTCAAGTATAATAAAGGGATTTTTTGGTATGCACAAAGGATTTAAAGGTGAGTATGTGTGTTTATCAGGATATTTATTTGCTTTATTTTCATCTTAAACTCCTTTCACACATGCAAACCTGCAATTCCCAGAGGAGCTGCATGTGTGAGCTTATTTTTCAGTGCCAAATAAGGGTTGGCAAGATGAGCAATTCAAACAATATCTTTAAAAAATAAGGTTTAAAAGCAGCATCAGTTTTGTTAAAATGTACATTTCTGTATTTGTGTTGGTTTTACATCATTTGAAATGACCTTTGCACCATTTTTTAAACCAAAATAAGACTGAATGCTCCTGAAAATGTAAAAAAAAAGAATAAAAATGATGATTCCTCAAATTAAATGTAAGGAAGGAAGGAAGGAAGGAAGGAAGGAAGGAAAAAGGAAGGAAGGAAAGGAGGTAGGATGGAGGGAGGGAGAAAGGAAAAGAGGAATGAAGGAAGGAAGGAAATAAGGACAGAGGAAAGAAGGAAGGAAGGAAGGGAGGGAGGAAGAAGGAAGGGAGGGAGGAAGAAGGAAGGAAGGGAGGAAGGAAGGAGGAAGGAAGGAAAGGAGGTAGGATGGACGGAGAGAGAAAGAAAAAGAGGAATGGAGGAAGGAAGGAAAGAAGGACAGAGGAAAGAAGGAAGGGGAGAGGAAAGAAAGAGAGAAGGAGGGACGAAGGACAGATGTAAGGAAGGAAGGGAGGAAAGAAGGAAGGGGGAGGAAAGAGAGAGAGAAGGAGGGAGGGAGGCAAGAAGGAAGGGAGGAAGAAAGGGAGGAAGAAAGGGGAAGGGAGGGAGGACAGATGGAAGGAAGGAAGGTAGGATAGAAGGAAAGAAGGGAGTAAAGAGAGAGGAAGGAAAGAGAGAGAGAAGGAGGGAGGGAAGAAGGAAGGGAGGAAGGAAGGGAGGAAGAAAGGGGAAGGGAGGAAGGACAGACAGAAGGAAGGAAGGTAGGAAAGAAGGAACAGTCAAAACAGACGGGAGGACGACAGGAAGATTAAAAACCTTTAAAAACAGCAAATATGCAGATTCTGTGGCGTCTAACGAGGGTTTTCTAAGTTTAAGTGTTTCCTTAATTTTAATATCCTCCTCCTGCTTTATCATTTCCACATCTCTTCCTCCTCCTCCTCCTCATTTCCTGTCATCTCTCTGTACTGCTGGCTATAAATAAAAGAAGGAACAAAAAGAAAAAGAGAAGAAAAAGAAAATGTTTAAATTTGGAAGCTTCTCAGTCTGATCATCCATCAGTCCTGCTGCCCTTGTCCTTCTCTCTCTCTCTCTCCTTCTCTCTCTCTCTTGGGGGGTTAAACGCTGTGAAAAGCAGCTCTCAGCACCGCCCCCCCCCCAAAAAAAAAAAAAAAAAAAGGGAAGAGAAAGCACTGACACAAACAGTAACGGTGACGAGTTTCTGAAGGTTTGATCGATGGTGACGAGGCGGAGACAGAACAGGCCGAACGTTTTCTGAGCGATAATGCAACAGCATGAATAATGCAGGTCTGCTGATGGATCCACACACACACACACACACACACACACACACACACACACACACACACACACACACACACACACACACACACACACACACACACACACACACACACACACACACACACTGTCCATCTGCTGACAGCTTTAAAAAACGACGACATCCGTCAGATTTTTCTATTTTCTTGTTTTTCTGACAGACATTTGTGAGAAAAACCAACAATTGTGCAGCTTTAATGAGAAGAATCAAACTAAAAAAGACAAATTTAAAACAAAAAGAAGTGATTTTGGAAGCTATAAGTTGGGAGTGACGTTGTAGAGCTGCAGAAATTAGTCGATTAGTCGATTAATCAGTCATTTTTAAAGCAAAAATGACAGAAAACTTGAGAAAAACCAATAAAAATGCAGCTTTATAAAGAAAAATCAAACTAAAAAAGACAAATACTAAACAAAAAGAAGTGATTCTGGAAGCTATCACATGGGAGTGACGTTGTAGAGCTGCAGCAATTAGTCGATTGATCAATTGTTTCTGTCATTTTTAAAGCAAAAATTAAAGAAAACTTGAAAAAATCCAATAAAAATGCAGCTTTAATAAGAAAAATCAAACTAAAAAAGACAAAAAGAAGCGATTTTAAATGCTATCAGGTGGGAGTGTCATTGTAAAGCTGCTGTAAGTAGTCGATTAATTGATTAATCAGTTGTTTTTTGAAGTAAAAATGCAAAATATATGCTGTTTATACCTTTTCTAATATAACTGTTAATCAGATTTTGATCCATGATTTCTATTTTCTTGTTTTTCTGAAATAAAAATTGAAAAAATCCACCTAGAGTGCAGCTTTAAAAAGACAAATCAAACTAAAAAAGACAAATAATAAACAAAAAGAAGTGATTTTGGAAGCTATTAGTTGAGAGCAACATAGTAAAGCTGCAGCAATTAGTCGATTGATCAATTGATTTGTCGTTTTTAAAGCAAAAATGCAAAATATTAGCAGTTTTTTCCCCTTTTCTAATATAAGTTAATTGATTATTTAAACATTTGAGACTATTAATCAGACACAACAAGTCATTTGAAGACATCAGCATGGCCTATAATTAAATCTCAGTCTGAATAATGAATCAACTAATCAAACAACCTTGTGTCACATCAATCGATGAAGACGATCCTGATTCGTTGCAGTCTGGATTCTTTTTAGGGGAGATTTTTTGTGGCTCAGACGTTTGTGCTTTAAAATCAGAGAGTGTTGCTCTGGTTTTCTGCCAAAATGCATCAGCAGGTTTTTTCCTCCTATTGATTTTAAACATCCATAAATATATAAATACATATAAATGCATCTAAATAGCATCAATACAGCATGTGAGGTATTGAATTTAACACCAAAACTGCTTAAATAAAGCTTTTAAAAGGTGATTAATTACAATATTTTGTTATAAAAATGTGCAAAAATTAACTTTTTTTTGTCCACATCACTAAAATTGAACATAAATTAACATTTTTTAACCCGTTATGATCCATTAATCTCCTGCAGTGCCACTTAAACTGCAATTATTAGTCGATTAATCAATTAGTCGATCATCAGATAATTAATCAGCAACTATTTTGATAATAATACACTTATTTTAATCATTTTTTTATGCAAAAATGCCAAAAATATGTTGGTTTTAGCCTTTAAAATGTGATAATTTAACGCTTTTCTCTGTCAAACATGATCATCTTTAGATTTTAGATTGTAGGTCAAACAAAACTTATATTTTTTGTTACATTTTCTAACATTTTGTGCACAAAACGATTAATGCAGAGTTGTTATTTGCAGCTTAAGATGCCACTTTAACATCGTCATAGTATTTATGTTGTTTATTAAACATATAAAGAGTATTTGATAGACTTGTGTGCTTCAAATTTAAAGATATATTATTATTCTGCTGCCTAATAAGTTATAAGTTTACAGTACTGGAGGAGATATAAGGGAGTTATATGAAATAGGAGTTTGTAGTATTTTGTTTTTTTGAGGTTTAGTTTTAAATTAAGCAGCCGATCTGCTCATTATTGTCTCAATTAATTGATTAATTTGTCTATAAAATGTCAGAAAGTTGAGATAAATTCCCCCTAGAGTCTAAAATGACATCTTTAAATGTCAGATGATGAGTTTATGATCACGTATGACTAAGAAAATCGTGAAATCATCACGTTTATGAAGCTAAAACCAGCGTATATTCTGCTTTTATGCCTTAAAAATGACTAAAAACAACTATCTAATGATCTAAATTGTTGCAAAGCTGCAACAATTAGTTGATTATTATGACTTTGAATCATTTTTTAAGCAAAAATATGAATGAATCCCAAATTTCAGCTTCTTATTTGTGAAGGATTTGCTGCTTTTATCATCAATTAATCAGGAAAATGATCAGTTTCGTTACCTAGGATGACAATAACCATCCTAGATTAGTTAGCTGCAGCTCTACTTGATTCTCTGTTGATCTTCTCATCAATTTATCATCTAATTTATGAGTAATATTAGCCTTTAACTCATTATAACATCATATTAAACATATAGAGGCAGCTTTAAAGTGTGAATAACCACAAATTCCTTCTAATATTCCTGCAAATGTACAGAAAACATCTCTTTAAGGTGTAAATTCACCCTCAGACTCTACAGTAGCTTCCTATTATAGGAGCTTATTGCGCACTTGGCATCTCCAACCTGCCTGCAGAGCTCCAGATGACTTTCATTTCAGGTAAAAAGATAGATAGAGAGATAGAAAAGAGAGAAAGAGGGAGTAGGTTTAGACTTACCGTAATGACCACAGTGTCCTCCTCTTTAAATTTGGGGATGTATTTGTCTCCTCTGTTGATCTCGGCCTCGTTGAGCGGCCTGAATCTGCACATCACTCTCACTCCGCACTCCGCAGCGTCCATCATGACTGCTGCTGCTGTTTATTTACACCAAGTCTCTGCTTTTTAAGGGAAGGGTGGTGCCCAAAGTGAGGTTCGGGGACCTCCAGCAGGGGAGGGGGAAGAGGCTTTGATTGTTCTTATTAAAGATCAAGGATTTTAGCCAACAAGTCGGATCATATTTGGGCGTAAAGATGAGGAATCTCTCGCTTTTTTTTCATCCAAGCCGAGTATCTCCAGGCTTCCTCGGCTGCGCCATGATGAATAAAAACAACCAAAAAAACACCCAAAATTAAGAAGAGGTCTAATATGAGCTCGGGTAAAAATTTGGGAGGTGCAGCCTTGGTTGCAGAGAGATGATGAAGGAGCCTGAAGAAGATGCCCGCATCGTCCTATGTCCTCCTCCTCCCCTAACAAAGGCGCGCTCCCCTTTTGCAAGAACGCCAAGGCGCGCTCCCGCTCCGTTGCCTGCATCAGCGCCGGCACCATTATCATCGTCACGTGGACACGCGCGCGCACACACACACACACACACTAGAAACCTGCAATTTCCTCTGAATCATCATCGTGTTTATTTTAGCTGATGGAAACTAATACTTTTAATCAAGTAGTTAAGTTTAAGAGGAATAATATGACTTTTTACTATCATTACTTATTATATTATATTAGTTATTTTGCTGATTCAGACTATTAATACAAAATATAAACAAATAAAGTATGTATTATTGTACATGAGTCAGTACTTATGGATATTGCTCATCATTAGCTCACCTTGGTATCTTTTCATTTCCAAGTGATTGATTGATTATTTCCCACCTGTAGAATAATAAAACATAATAAAAATTAAATTAAAAGTATAATACAGTGAAATCAATAAACTTACTCTTATAGAAATATTAATATACATGCCTGAAAATGAGTAGAGAGGTAAAAACTCACTTAATTAATCATATTTCTCTCTACTATATTAACTTTTTTGACTTAAACATACATTTATACACACATATATTGTATTATATTATATTATATATTGATTAATTGTATACAAATGTACAAAAAGTTAATCTTACACAGTGACTCTTATAAACAAGGAAAAGGAAGAATCGGGAACAACATTACAAAATTCAAAAACACAAATTTACATTTTGGGAAAAAAATGTTTACACATCATAAAAAACAAAATTACATTAGGTAACACTTTTACCAGTCCTGAAACTAATACATACAAATATACAAGAAACGAAACACAAATTTAGAAATGACACAGCTGGTTTCTGACTCTTCAGCACCACCTGGTGGAGGAATTTATATGACGCTTAACTCATTAATAAAACAACTACAATGCAAATGAATCCATTAAATCACATTTAAAACCTGCAGAGATTAAATGGCTTAAAATAAAAGTCTATGCTGCTTTAACCCTCCCTCAAATTCAACCTCTCTTTTGATTGTTCTTTCTTTCTTTCCTTCCTTCCTTCCTTCCTTCCTACCTCCCTCCCTTCCTTCCTCCATCCTTTCTTTCCTTCCTTCCTTCCTACCTCCCTCCTTACTCCTTTCTTTCCTTCCTTCCTTCCTCCCTCCATCCTTACTCCTTTCCTTCCTCCCTCCATCCTTACTCCTTTCTTTCCTTCTTTCCTTCCTTCCTCCTTCCTTCCTTCCTCCCTCCTTACTCCTTTCCTTCCTTCCTCCTTCCTTCTTTCCTTCCTTCCTTCCTACCTCCCTCCTTTCCTTCCTCCCTCCCTCATTACTCCTTTCCTTCCTTCCTCCTTTCCTCCTTCCTTCCATCCTTCCTTCCATTTGTCCTTCCTTCCTTCCTTCCTTCCTCCCTCCTTACTCCTTTCCTTCCTTCCTTCCTCCTTTCCTGAGTTAAGCTTTGTACTCAGCTAGTTGATTTTCTACATATATATATATATATATATATACATATATATATATATATATATATATATATATATATATATATATATATATATATATATATACATATATATATATGTTTATATATCTATAGTTTATTTATCAGCTGAGTAAACATACTGGTGGTATTTTGCACTTCATTGCCACCATAAGAATCCCTTCTCCATTCATAATAAATGATTAATAGTATTTATCCATACATTAATTTTCTTTCATAAATATATCTATAGAATATAAATATAAATATATATATAATATATATATAAATGTCTTATATATAAACACATTCATACATTTATGCATTTATATGAGGTTAATTCCTAATAATTTTCTATACAGTCACTTTAATATATCAATGTATTAACTAGTTATATATATATTTAATCCCTTCTCCACTATCCATTCATATTTCTGTATATATTAACTGTGTTTTTACCTACAGTGCATCCTTCACTTTCCCCACATTTTCTTATGTTACAGCCTTTATTCCAAAATGGGACCTTCAATGCTGCAGAAATGTTTTTGGTACTCTTTCCCCAGATCTGTGGCTCGATACAATCCTGTCCCAGAGGTCTACAGATAATTATATATACAGGTGTGTGTGCCTTTCCAAATCATGTCCAATCAATTTAAATAACTACAGGTGGACTCCAATCAAGCTGTAGAAACAGGAAGCACCTGAGCTCAGTGTGTCATAGCAACGGGAGTGAATATGCATGCAATATTTCAGGTTTTTTATTTTTAATACATTTGCAAAAATTTCTAAAAATCCCTTTTCGCTTTGTCATTATGGGGTATTATGTATAGATTGATGAGAAAAAAAATGAATTTAATCCATTTTGGAATAAAGGCTGTAACATAACAAAATGTGGGAGAAGTTGCATTATATGAGGTTAATTCCTAATATTTCTATATAACCATATATACAGTCACAACTTCTCTTTATCATATATTTAATATATAAATGTATTAACTAGTTAGATTTATCCTCTATAAATATATATATTTAATCCCTTCTCCACTATGCATTAATATTTCTCTATATATTAACAGTGTTCTTATAAATACACATATGTTCTTATACACATATATAATTTGTATAGTGTTGATTTGTATGTAAAAATTGTGTTTCATTGACTTCTTATCTTTATTATATATAAAATATATCAATGTATCTTGTAGAAATACATATTATATATTAATTCCCTTCTTATATATGTAAATGTATTCAATTAATCAATTATCTTGTGAAGTTAAATGTGTTGAATTCATCCTGCAGTTTCACCGTCATTCCACTAGGGGGCGGTGTGCAATAATAAATCCTGCTATAACTACACTTTAAGTGACTTTTCTTATATTTATAACTTAATACAACTAATTATTTAACTTTTCATGATTAAAAAACACAATGAGGAAACATAAAACACGTCACACACCGGAGTTATTCAAGTAAGAGTGACCAGGTTTTTAATATCTTAAACATCTGTGCAACATTGTTCAAAATGTTACATCACTGCATGACCTGTAATGTTTCACAATATTTACAAAAAAAATGCTGCTTACATCAAACCATTTAAAAAAAAAGAAAAAAAAAAGAAAAGTCCAAACAATCTCAAAATAATGGACTCTTGACAAACTATCCCTAGCCCACATTAATGCAAAAAAAAAAGAAAAGAAAAAGAAAAAAAAAGAGCAATCAAGTGCACATCATACTTCACGCATGTCTATTTTTTGTAAAGTATATATTAGTGAGAAAATATATACTTAATTACAAGTTGATAAAATAAAATACTGACAAATAAAAAAGGTAGGGAGCGGGAAATCAGATTTAAGAGAGCAGAAAATTAATAAAAAATAAAAAATAAAATCACACTCACACCTCAACACACAATCACAGGCGGGGGGGGAGGAGGAGGAAAAAAGAAAGAGGAAGAAAAACCATCTCAAAACACACACACACACACACACACACACACACACACACACACACACACACACAAAAAAAATAGAAATGTTTTGAACTCTTGACCACAAATAACATGAAACTGATAAAACAGATCCATAACACATGGGTTCCCAACACGAGAGCGGGTTCCTGCATGTCATTGCACAAAAAACGTGTGGCAGCGGAGGAGGAGGAGGAAGAGGAGGAGGAAGAGGAGGATGAAGAAGAGGATGAAGAAGAGGAGGAAGAAGAGGAAGGCAGAATGAACTTTACCCGAAAGAGCTCACGTGTTCTTGTCACATTTGTTTTCTTTAATAACGGCAAATTACAGTAAAATAAAAATTTAAAATAAGTGTGCACACTGAAAAAAATAGGACGTTTTGAATGAGACAATTACCGTAAATGTTGTAAAAGTTGACCTAAAAAATTGAACAAAAAAAACGTCAGATTTTTTTTCTTCAGTTTTGAAAAGAAAAAGAAAGAAATGTCGAGAGATCACATCAAGGAAATACAGTACATGAATAAAACACTTCAAGGCTCCTTTTTTATTATCATATTGAACCAAAAAAAGGAAAAAAAGGGGAAAAAAAGGTGAATTTATGCCATAATTGTATCTGGAGTTTTATATTTGTAGTGTTTTCTTGCTTTTACTAACTTTTCACTTCGGAGTGTAAAAAAACGGGTAAAATTTTTATAGTTTCAACTGAAAAACTTCAAGTAATTTCCATTTTTAGTGAATAAAAGTCAATGATTTATGGATTTTGAAGCTGTTACTGGAAGGTTTAACGTCTCTCTCTCTCTCTCTCTTTCTCTCTCTCTGTATATGTGTGTGTGTGTAAAGCTACAAATAAATTACTACTTCATGGCTCTCAGGTTTTAAGGTCATCTGAAGAAAAAGAAAACAAAAACAAAAGACAGATTTTCTTTTTTTAAGCACGTCAAAAGAAGAAAAATCTGGCAAAAAAAGAAAAGAAAAAAGATGCAGTTTTTTTATATGAGCTGTTGATCTTTTTGCCATCGGTTTAATATATTGCACTCGATTTAATTTAATATTGTAGTGATTTCAGGTCGGTTTTTGATCGGGAGGAGCAGCTGTGTGTGTTTAAATGTGTGTGTGTTTAAATGTGTGTTTCCCAAATACTGCGCAGCTATAGTAGTGTTAAAAAAAAAAAAAACTGCATTTATTAGCAACATAAACGCCTTTTTATCCTTTCTTTCTTATTTTACTTTATTTTTAAGACGTGCATATTCATAAATAGTTTTTTTTAACGAAAGAAAACAATGACACACACACACACAATCTGTAACAAAAAGCCTCGCTGTGGAAAAATGAAAATAATAAAACAAAAAGAAAAAAAGAAAGTGTTATCTGTAAATATGCTCACTTCTTAAATAAAAAAGGGAACATGACCTTTTATGTTTTTTTTGTTGTTGTAATGGACTCTTGAATACATGATCTAAAAAAAAAAGAAAAAGAAAAACATACATATACACATATAAGGCTTGAGTTCTCAACTCTTGGTAGTATTATTGCCATCTAGCATATTTGTAAAGCTTAAAATAAATATGGAGTACTGTACATAAATAATTTACATCAATAAGCAAAAAAAATAAAAAGAATAAAAAGAATACAATAAAACAAGGCCCCTAAAAAAAGTGAGAAATGTTTCACCGCTCTTTAAAAACAACAACAAACAAAAATCTAGTTTAGTGTTGGTTTATGATCTAGACTCTTTGACTTCTGACGTTGGTTACTCTACCTAAAGCTAATCGCTGTGGCAAATACGACTACAGTCATGATGGAGAGAATAAAAATAAAAACATAAAATAACTGTACAAAACGAGCACGAGAACAGAAATCACATCAATCGATCAGTCAATGGTTTATCGTGACTCTTAGTTGTAGTTGTAGCAACAAAAAGAAGGAAAAATACCACCTTAAAAAACAGCAAATTTAGTGTTTAAATTGTATTTTTTTCTTTACTTTGGATAAACTGGCCGAATGTTTAGCAGGAAAATGACCTGCAGGCTGTAAGAGAGATTAAATTAGGCTTTAGTTTGTATTTATTAGAGGAATCAATACCTCAAATACTGTTTATTGTTAATAAAAGCAGCAAAAGCGATAGAAAAAACACTAAATGATGATGATAATGAGATAAAATGAGGGCTTGAGTGTGATTTTATGTTGCTTTAATTTTAAGCTAAACTCACCAGTGACACCTGCATTAAACTTTCAACTCTCCAGGTGTTAAATCTTAAAGACCGTGTAAAGTCTATTCAGACATTGTCTTCTAAACACATTAAATAGATCATAAATGTATTTCTAAAAAAGGTTTAAAAAGCATTTCAACCACTCTATTTAGCCTTAGTTAAGTTGTAGTGTAAAGGCTAAAAATCACATTAAGTGACTTCAGTAGTGTTTTTGACATTTATCACTCACATATTTCACTTCTGAGTCTATTATTGTGTCTTTTAAAGCGGCGTAATGTGCTGATAGCTGTTTAAAAAAACTCAAATATCAAACTGTATGTGTTTTAACTTATTAACTGTGTCTCAGTTTATTGATCGAGGCTCCTACAGTCATCACTTTTAACGGTGGGAGGGAAAAAATAGTCGTTTGTTGCAAGTTAGAGTCAGAGTAGATTTCTTATGTGCTTATTTTTGACATCTATCACTCACATATCTCCCTTCTGAGTCTGTTTCTGTCTCTTTTAATGCAGCATTAGTTCAGTAAAAATCTCCTGTCTGATAAACTGGTGAAGGTAGTTTCAGATTAAGCCAATATAAACGTAATTATATGGACCTTAAAGGTGATTTTGGGCTCAGCTGGTGCAGCAGCCTGCAGGAATGCCTAAACGTCCCAAATCGTTGCTGTTTTAAAGGTGGATTTTTCCCCTTTAAAATCGGCAGGTAACCAACTTTCTTTCATCTGCCGGTGACGATAATCAGTAAACCCCCCAAAAAAAACAACAACAACTCACCAGCCAACCAGATGAATTCACACAAATCTATCAGGCGAGGGGGGGAACATTGAACACTTTCTGCTGGTAAAGTTCATTCTGGTTGTTCTTTTTAAATCTTTTTTTCTCTCTTCCCAATATAAATGAACACTTAACTGTTGTGAAGTGACTATTGTAATATGGAGAACTCATATATACTCATGCCTGTTCCACTGCTGTTCCCTTACAAAACAAACAAAAAAACCCAACAAAATAAACAAAAATTTAAACAAACAGCACGTCTTACAGTTCGTCATATAAAAGCTTTAGGCTGTATTCTTATTTATCCTATGCATGCGGTCGTATGCAACCGCATTTTCTGAATAGAAACCAAGACATTGGTACACTTCTTCTGCTTTGTTTTTGTACAATAAAAGATAAAATGTGCATTAGGTACGCTTGTACATGACATTGTACAATATTTACATACAATTCTTAATAGCATGAAATTTCAGGATTATCTATATACATATTGAAAATGTATCAGAAATATTTGGACTGTCTATTTTTCTTAAATATGTAAGGTAATGCTCATAGCTTCTTTTTTTTGTTTGTTTTACTATCTTATACTAGAAAAAAATAGTTAATTCAGTGAACTGTAGACAAATTGCAACCATTGATGTTTTTCTCTATTTTTTTGTGTTTTTTTTTCTCTTTTATCTTCTTCTTCTACAGTTAAAACTGTATCGGTGATTGGATTTTGTTTTCCAGCACCGTCTGTGGTCAGTCATTTAAAGTCAAGTTGATATCATGGAACAATCCGATGATGTACCACTGAAAGTCCGTATATATGTGTGTAGCACCTGTTAGAGAGCTCAGATCGCACCAAAGGCTGAACGGACGAAGTCTCCGAAAGGCTTTGAGGAACGTTCTTGGGCCGACACATTCAATGTTATCTGGATATCTTCCTCCTCTTAGGCTTGGGGAGCTTCATCTGACGATCTCTCTATGTGACGGTGGGAAGAGAGAAACGTGAAGGTGATTTTAGGGGTAAAAAACAGCTTTAAACAATACTTTATGAAGGAAGGAGGTGTAAATGACTCACTGTGCCCGACATCTTATCCAGCTCGCTCATGGCCTCGTGGATAGCAGCTTCCAAGTGATTATTCAGTTTCCCCGGTCTGTCGAGACAACATTTACATTTTACATCATTGACATTTTAAAAGCAGGGATTCGAGTGTCGTTTTGGTTTCGGGACACGTCGCCAACGACAACGGGCTCTTGTTGTTTTTTGCCTTTCTAAAATCTAAAATACACGAGCTAAAGTGTAACAAACAGACTAAAAAGTGTGTTTTTCTGCATGCTTGTCTAACCAGCTTTCTACATTCAATAGTAACTAAGAGCTAATATATTTGTAGTTAAATACATTATGTTAAGCTACAAATATACATTATATTGTGGTGATTACAGAGTCTGTCCTGCTCATTGTTGGATTTGTTGGACTAAATGTGCCCTACCTCTTTATTTCTCTCTCTCTAAATGGCTTTTGTACTTATTATTTATTGGTTTTTTTATCCACGTTGTTGCTGCAATACTGTAAATTTCCTCAATGTGGGACTAATAAAAGGAATATCTTAATCTTATGTCATCTACATGAGTCATTAGTTGGTGAGGATTGTCAACTTTTCCCCCTGTGACCAGCACTGAGATGGCATATGAAGTACACAACCAACAAATACATATTTAAAAAACCCTGTTAGAGGATTGTGCAGTTGGTTAGAAACATTTTAAAAGTTAGTTTTATTCAACTCAGGAACTGTTTTATCCTAAATATCTTGCAGAAAGCTTAAAAAAGAGTTATTAACTTTTTTCAATCTCTGTCTGAAGTCAAGAGGTACTTAAAAAAAAATCAACTATTTGGAGCAGTAAATCTGCTGCTGTTATCACTGTGAACCTGAAAGCTAGACGGGTGTAGCAACAGTGACTCAGGGAGGGTCAATAAAATCAATATGAGTCACACAGACACAGTACAAACACGTCACTCTGGTTTGAGTTGCAATCTGTAACTTTCAACATCAACAAAAAAACAGACGTTTAAAAAACAACAACATTAATGTTGCCGTTTACTGAAGAAACAACACGATAAACAGCTTTACTCACTTCAGGCCTCTTTTGGCGGCTCGGTCAAGTGCCTCCAAGTCATGAGTTAGTGTTTTTAGTTTCTCTGGTTCTACCTGGAGGGACACAAGAGAAAACATCTGAGTACAATAACAAAAAACACGATGCTGAATTAGGTTCATGAGCCTGTCTATCAGGTATTACCTAAATTTGGCAGGTGAGACGCTGCTATGATGGCTGACGGACAAAAAGAAGCTTTTTTTCCCCCTCATCTGACTTTTCAGTGTTACAGTAAATTTCCATCTGGGAACAACTTAGTTAAAGTTAAATACAACTTATTTCATCATCTTAACTTTCTGGCAAGCGACTGTCTTACTCTGGAATATAATTATCTGTAATCTAAAGCTCTACAAAACTGTGAATTTGGTTTTATAGGGAACATTTCTGGCTGTAACTTTGTTAAGTCTGAAACCTGCTGCCGCTCTGCCTTCTTATTTAGTCTGAGAACACGAGCTGGCAGGTGAAACAATGACAGGTGGTCACAGTTTGGTTGCTCACCTTGGCCTGCTCCCGCAGCTGCATAGCAGCGCTGTGCACTTGTTCATCCCCGGCCAGCTTGGCAGGCCAGTGTGGGAAGCCCTTCAGCTGGCCCCAGACTCCCAGCTCTCCCATGTTCCATCTGTCCAAGGGCCTGGACCGGTAGTGGAGCAGCTCCGAGGAGGGAGAATCGGGCTGCCGCAGGTCCTCCTCGCTGCTCAGGCTCTTTGTGTCCGAGGGGCTGGGGGCCATACCGTTGAAGTGGCCGTTGTAGTGGCTGTAGTCTTTGGCTGTGGCCAGAGGTCCCTCCAAGCTGGTGGAGGAGCTGGGCGACTGGTCATCCCCCGTTAGCTCCTGCCGCGGGGGGCCGAGGACTTCTCCGTAACCCCGGGTGGTGAAGTGCGGCGTGGCGCCGTTAATGTGGACGCAGCGCTCCACCGTCTGCTCCAGACGCTCCTTGTAGTTGGCGGGCGTCCGGCTGCAGTTGTTGAAGCGATAGCCGTCGTCTAGGAAAGCCTTCCCGTGAGCCATAGCCAGGCCGTGGTCGTTGGAGCCCTCAGCGGGGCAGGGCGGGGCGGGGGCTAAGCTGGCGGGTCGCTCCATGCAGGGACTACTCCTCACCTGCGTGGAGCACTCCAGAAACTCCTCGCCACCCCAGGCGCTGTTGTTGCTGTGAGCGTCGAAGCCTCCGCCGTGCTGCGTCTCCCCGTCCCACTGCCCCCTGGGAGTCCCGCGTCCAGGTGAACGGAAGTAGTCGTTGGCGTCGGGGCCGTCCGGCGTTCTCTTCCCCGGATCCATGTTCTTCTGACCTCGTCCCAGCCTCGCCTGCCTCGGTCTGGGTTGCTGCGGTAATGCCTCCACTTCCTGGTGCCCGTGCAGGACGGCGCTGACCGCTTGGGGGAGGTTGACCGGCTCCCCTATCGAGGCGGTGAAGGCACTCATGGCGCTGAGAGCGGGCACCGGGCTCGCCTGTGTGGTCCCGCTCACTGTGGTTGTTATGGTAACGTGCATGCCCTTGTTGGCGGCGTCCACCACGGCTCTGTAGATGGCGTCCACCGACTCGGGGCCTCTGCCGGGACCCCTGTCGGAGCCAGGCGTACCTGCTCTTAGCCCCTCGCCTTGGGGCTGCTGCCCCTCCACGAACTGGTGGTGTGGCAACATCCCCTGCTGCAGACACAACAGCACAGTCACACATTTGAGTTTTTTTTTATACATTTATTGCTAAAAAAAGCCCAAAAAGTGACTCATCATCCTACCTGGTAGTTCTGGTAGAGGCAGGCCATCGCGTTAGCGTTGCTGTCTGTGTACGACGGGTTGTCGGAGAACTGCTGCTGGCCCTGGTAGGCCGGGTGCGAGGACACACTCTGCTGCATGCCCTGGTGGACCTGCTGCTGGTACATCTGACCTCCGCCGGGGTTGACGTGAGGCTGCAGGCCGCCCATGCTGCAGCCGAGGGACAAGGGTTTTCCTGCGTGAATGAAAAGAGGCAAAAAGGTAAAAATCCATGTCGATTTAAACTGGGCCGAGAGAGGGAAGAATATGCTGTTATATCCTGTTCTCACCTGTCTAAATAATACAGAAATAGGAGAGATGGCCAACACTTGAATTGGTGTGAATGCTCTTTTATAAATAGATGTCTAAGAAGTCTCTCTCCTCTCTGAGTTTGTTTGATCTTGAGTTATTTAGTCTCTTTTTGTGCCTTACACATACACACATTCACACACCCGTACACTACAAGTATCGCCGGTGAACTGATATACATACTTAAGTTAGTTCATTTGAATAAATGTGTTTTACCTAGTTAAAAAAGATAAACATGGTCTCCATATGTTGTCCTACTTTTGAGCCAAGTGGTGACAATATCAATAAATAATTTAATGAACTTATAGTGAGTTTTGAAACAGGATCATTGATATTTAGAGTAAGTAACTGGTGAGAAATGTGCAAAATTACACAGGTTACACTCTTTATTTCAATGGATAAAGAGTAAGATGCATATTTAATCACAATTTGGACACAAATATTATTTTTTAAACATGAATACTGAGCACATCTTTAGCACAGGATGATTTTAGTTTGATCTTAATCTCATTTGCAGGCTGTAGCTCGATGCAGCACTGAGTAGTTGTGTCATTTGGTGAAAAGAAGTAACAGATTGTACCCGATATTAGTAGATATGCATTATTAAAAAAAGGACATGTGAATGCACAATTTAAGCAGACTTTTGTGGTAAATCTGCACTTCCAGCTGCATTTATATTGAGGCTTTTGAAAGTGATTCACTGTATGAAAAAAGAAGAAGTAAATCTATTTGGGTGGTTTTTGCTACTTTGGGTCAATGTTTTCTTTGTGTCCATGTGGTTTAATCAAATTTAAAGGGGTTAAAATGGGAAAGGCATTCAGTCTTACTTTTGGATTAAAAAAAAGGTGCAAATGTCATTTCAAATGATATAAAACCAAAAAAAATACAAAACGTACATTTTAACAAACCTGATGCTGCTTTTAAAACTGTTTTTTAACATATTTTTGAATTGCTCATCTTTGCCAACCCTTATTTGTCACTGACCTTTTTACTTTTTTCTGTACTGTTTATGCAGTTTATGTAAATCTTTCCTCTGCAGAGCAGTTGACTGTAATTTATACCTTTTCCAATTAACTAAAGCCACAAGAAAGAAAAAAAAATCAATGGTGAGTGTTTCTCTAAAGAGGCTTTCACAATTACACATAAAAAAAAAGAAAAAGTTGCACATTAACAATCTGTTGCACCCCCAAAACTAACAGACGGACACGCTGCCAGACGCTCAGCACGCACGCGCACACACACGCACGGTCTTGTTAGCAGAGCGCACGAACGAGGAGGACGTGAACATGAAGAATAGATATATTTATGCATATATATGGAGGCCGCAGATGTATCAATGAATCAAGGGAGAGCCCGGCAGCAATGTTACGCAGACAAAGCCGAAGCAAATACAAAATCTCCGAGGCCTGACGCTGTGTTTAGAGCGTGTGTGTGTGTGTGTGCGTTAAGAGAGTGTGTGTGTGCGTTTAGAGAGTGTGTGTGTGTGTGTGTGTGTGTGGACGAGTGGTGACTGGAGCAGCTGGTGCGATGCTACGTAGCTGAAGGGCAGCTGTGTGTGTTCTCCATTTTTTCCCCTCCTCTCTCTCCTCTTTTCTTTCTCTCTCTTTCTCTCTCCTCTCTAACACCGAGAGCCATGACTCGGCCAACCCCTCCACCCCCACCTCCACTCCCCCTCTTTTTTTTCTTCCTCCCCCCACATCCTCTGCTCCTGCTATGATATAGTGACGGCTGTTGCCGGGGGAGGTTGCCATAGGAACCGAGTGATGATTGGTGGTGCTGTCCGCTGCCAGGAAGCTTGTTGGGGTGAGGAGGGTTTGTGTGTGTGTGTGTGGATGGGGGGGGGGGGGGTTACGAGGGTCGGGTGGTGGTGGTGTGATGTGGAGGGGGAAGAGGAGGAGGAGGGTTAAAATGAACTTTGGGGTATTTGTTGATGGCAGTAGTGGAGGAGGGGGCAGCGGGGCAGCAGGGCAGCGGGGGTTGTTCAAAGCTCACTAGCTGTCTAGAAACAGATGGTTAGGGGCTAATGCTAAGAAGCCACTGACGAGGCCACTTTCAAAGAGCTTTCATTGCTCTTAAGATGCCCGACATGTCATCCAAATTAGCTTCAAGTAGAAGGGGGGGGGTCTACGCAGCTACTCAAAGACGTAACATCTGCCATTTGGTGACAAAATATTCTTTTATCCCCCCGAGAGTCTGCCCAGTGCTTATGTGCTTTTCCATCTGAGGAGCTGAGGTGGTCATCTGTGAGATTCTTGCTGGTTTCCTTTTATAATTTATGATCTTATTTATATAAATGCGTAATGCTGACATCAAACATCCCTGCTGATTACACAGGCATGGTTAGTAATAGTAGTAGTAGTAGCTTTAATGGATTATAAATAAATAGAGAATAAAGTGGTGTAAGATTGCTAAACATTGTCAAATAAAGCAGATTTTAGTAAAAGCTCTTTGAAAATGAAGGATGTAATGCATTAAAACATGCTTGTCTGGCCTTAATCTTCAATGTTCAATCGATTCTGGTGGAAAAAACACATAATCTAAAATGAAAATCCAGCATTGACACACAGGAATCAATACATTTTCTACCTATCAGCTAAATGATTGATGTCATATGGAGGAGAGTGTGTGATCTGTGTCTGCTGACAGCTTCATGTTTAGTCACATGTTTAGTCACACGACTGCCTACGAGACCGAGGAGCTTAAATGTAATTATTAGTCATATTACATTATTGTTATAATTATGCTGAAAAGTGGCAGAAAACAAGAGAGCATAAGTACAAAAGGAGCTTCATAATCTTGCATAATTTAAACAAACATAACAAGCAACAGGAGGAGGCAACAGGTTGCAGCTCGTCCATATGGTGCTGAGTCACACGGGCCTGCATGATGATTCAGAGAACAGAAAACAGCAGCTTCAGCCGTATCGATCTTTACTCGGCCTTTAAACGTGTAAGGGTCAGTGATCAATAAGGGTGCATCTTAAGAAATAGTTTTATAAGCAGCATCTGGTTTGTTAAAATGTACATTTTGTATTTTTGTTGGTGTTATGTCATTTGCACCATTTTTTAACCACAAGTAAAACTGGATGCTCCTGAAAATGTCAAATGGTGTAACCACAAAAGAATGATAAATATTAAACATTTTATCCACCTACAGTGTATTTAACTGGACGTATACTAATAATAACTTCATTTTAAAACATCAAAGTGTCTTTTCACTTTTTTGGAGTATAGTATGAAAGTATAGTTTCTGCTCAAATTTTCACCATTGTCATCCCAGAAAGACTACACGCTTGTTTGTAGAGTCACTATGAAGATATCATGTTTACACCATTTGACATTTTCAGGAGCATTCAGTCTTACTTTTGGTTAAAAAATGGTGCAAATGTCATTTCAAATGATATAAAACCAACAAAAATACAAAATGAACATTTTAACAAACTGATGCTGCTTCTTAAACAATTTTTTTAAACATATTTTTGAATTGCTCATCTTGCCAACCCTTACTTGACACTGACTCATAAACCTTTAACCTGTGAAAATTCAAGGAAAGTCGAAGTATATAGGATGCTTAAATTTTCACCCTGTCATCCGTCAGAAAGACTACACACTTGCTATGAAGATATCAACATTTCTAAATATCAAAACTACCAATTTTTTCACATATTTCTCTTCCGCCCCACTGGCGATAAACATCAAGGACCACCTGAATTTCAATGACTTTAACCTGAGAGAAAATATACAGAATAAACTGGACTCCTTCCTGCTGATAAGGACAGGTGGCCTGCAGCAGACAACGATGATACTATCTCTGTTATAAAAAACACACACATACACACACGAGGACACACAGAATACATAAAACTCATCGTCCAGTCCAACAGCAGACAGGAAAAAAGAATAAAAAAAGTAACGTCTCTCACACACACACAAATAAACAGAAGCACACACACTGTAATACACACAGTCATTCAAACACACACACACACACACACACACACACACACACACACACACACACACACACACACACACACACACACACACACACACACACACACACACACACACACACACACACACACACACACACACACACACACACACACACACACACACACACACACACACACACACACACACAGAAGACTAAACCCTCATCAAAGGCTTCACTCTGGTCTCTATTCAGGGTCCATCGTTACTATAGCGACCGGCTAGCCGAGGAGAAGCTCTTTTTAGGAGCGGGCCCTATCTGGGGCTGCTTCTGCCACCCCCTCCCCTTTTAAAAAGCGTGATGCAGGATCCCAATTTCCATCTTCTTACACCATTGACTGATGCGAGCACACAAATAAAACAAAAGAGAAACACTGGCTGACTGACAATTAGCCGCCGTGGCATCCAATAGATGAAGAGGAGGGGGGGGCCTTGCTCATTAGCTCGGAGATACTGGAGGAGCCCGACTGTCTAGGGCTCAGGGCCTATCACCTAAATCTTTTTTTGGTTTTAGCTCATAACCGTAGAAACCGCATCTTCATCCAGCTCCTATTATATCATGAGGAAAGGGAAGAGGAAGAGGAGGAAAGAGAGGTGGATGTATACTCGTTAACTTCACGAGACATCAACGCCACCCTGTCTAATGTCACCAATAATCATTTTTAAGATTATTTTTGACAATTATGCTGAGTTATTCCAGAGGCTGCTGAGCTTTTAAATCTACTAAATGGGTTTTTTGTGTCTTATTTCCTTTTCTTTAATGATTTGAGGAGCTTTTAGCATCTTATTTCTTTGATTGCACTTTCAAAACAATCAATAAATATGAGACAGTGGTGTAACACTAGTCAAAACAATGACTGTAATCACCATCATGCTCTCATTATAAAAAATAAATTGAATTATTTTACCCAAAATCTAAAATGTCAGAAATATGTCCTATGTAGAAAATAAAGAGATAAAAGGAATAAGTGTGTTCTTAAAATGTTCGAATGAGTGATTTAACAACCATTGTGGTAATTTATCAATTTTTCTCTTTGGTACAAATGAAATTAAAGCGAGATATTAAGAGTCATTAATAGACAAGATAATAGATCAAATAGATTAATAGATCATCTCTGCCTTTCTTCAATGAGGAGAAACACTTGTTTGGACTTACAATTACTCATTTTGAGTTTAAATATGATACCGTAACGTAATTGACAAAAACAATGTAATATTCAAATTCAATGAAGAATTTATATTGAATACTATAATTTTATCATCATGGCTGCTAATTTACTGAAAGGTTTTTTGGATTTTTATGGCCATAATTTGATGCATCGACCTTGTTGGTTTCTGACCCAAATCATCAGCTGACAGTTCAAAAAAAAATCACCTGTAGATTAAAATATTCTCTCCTCTAATATCTCTTCTTCTCTCTTTGTAAGGATGATTCTTGGCATCTAAATCAATCAGTCAATTGTTTCAGGTCTCCTACTATCACCTATAAATTATGTTATGCGTTAGTATTTTGATTTGTGAAAGCAGGACTGGACTCTGCAGAGTGTTTTTACTCTTTGGTGAACTTTTTGTGAATGAAAGTCGCCCTCAAACGGAGTGAAACGTGCAGCATTAAGTGGCAATTTTAGTGGTATGGATTATGATAGTGTAAATGAGCCACTTATGAAAGGTTTACGAAAAATAAAGGTTTGTTGAATCTGACTTTGAACACTCATCTGAGCAAAACTCAAAGAGAAAAGTCAGAGTTTTAGGATAAAAATACAAAAAAATGTTGCATGAAGTCAAATATCTCAGTTTCAAAACATAAAATAAACTCAGCTCCACTGTTTCTCCTCCAAAAAGTACACATCTAAAAAGCTGAACGATGGTTGTGATAATTTTGCTCACACCTAACACCCAATAATTCACGATTTTGATGATTGAAGACATTATAATCAGCCGTTTCTTTGACAGCAGCTGACATATTGGACTGTTAAAGACGTCTCACCTGTGTCAGAGATGCTTCCATCTCCGCCTCCGTGTGGCATCACTACCATAGTCCGTCCTATACTATGAAGGAGGTTCTGCTGTGAGGGGTGAGGGCCAGGATGGGACAGTGGTGGGGGGTTAGTGTTGGGGCGTCCCAGCGGCATGCCGTCAGGGCCGACCAGTCCACCGCCGGGCCCCATAGGCCCACAGTTACTCATGGCCGAGGCCTGCATCTGGGCCATCATGTCGGGGAACTGGCCTGGACGAGAGCCCAGGTGGCCCCCGGAGGTGTCCAAGTTCTGGCAGTGCTGCATGGGGTCACTGGGGACCCGCAGCCTCTGCTGGGTGATGAGGTTCTGCTGAGGGCCTCCGGGGACCATGGATGCGGTGTCACTGTAGTGCAGCTGCGCAGCTCCTTGAGGACCGGATCCCGGGCCGGGGCTGAGGCCGGGACGATGGCTGCTCCCCGCCAGGTTGTGGGAGCTCTGGCAGCTCATGGACTGGAGGAGCTGGGCCATGGAGGTGTTCAGGGGGAGGTTTCCAAGTCGGCCCACTTTCCGCAGCTGCTCGGTGGCGCTGGGACCCGGCATCAGGGGTCCTCCCATGCCTGGTTTGTTCAGCATGTAGACCATGTTGTTGCCGTTGTCGTGGTTTACCGGCGCTCCGCCTGACGACTGCTTGCGTTTGCGCAGCGGGTCTCTCTGCTGCGCCATCAGCTTGTCTCTCAGCGCCGCCCGGCCGCTCTGACCTTCAGGAGTGTTAAGCAGCATGGTGGAGTTTGGCGGGAGCATGGGGTTTAAAGTGCTGTGCCCCTCCATGCCTCGAGAGCTGCTCATAGAGCCAGGGTGCCCGCCGCCCCCTCCGTTACCTCCACCACCTGCCCCCATGCCTGCCATACCAACACCACCACCAGCCATGCCAGCAGTGCTGTTGCCAACAGCGCTGAGTTTGTTTTGATTTGCTAGCTGTGCTTTGGCTGCCGCTGACAGGAGACTGCTGGCGGGGAAGGAAGCAGCATTCTGTTGGTTGAGGATCTGGTTGAGGGGCATCCCCAGGAGTCCTGGGTGGCCCTTCTGGGAAGCGCTGGGGGTGGCCATAGAGGATGACGAGGAGGAGGAGGAGGAAGAGGTGGGCGAGTACATGGGGTTGTTGTGCTGCTGGGCCATCGAGTTTCCCATCCCAGAGAGCAGCTGGGAGTCTTTGTACTGGTGATGTGGGTCAGTTTTGTTGGTGGAGGGGCTGGAGGGCATGGCCGGCCTGGGAGACCCCATGGCCGACCTCGGGGAACGAGGGGGGACCTTCATGGTGCCACACGGGCCCTGGTGCCCTGAGGGCATTGCGAAGTTCCCGTGGTCAGAGGAGGTGGAGGATGAGCGTGAACGATGGGGGGAGGTCTCCATCCTCCCATGGGCGGGTCCAACCATGTGGACAGGGGAGGTGACAGGGGAGGGGGACATGGAGGAAGCCGGACCGCCCTGTTGAGTCCTTTGAACGTGGCCGCCATGCCCCACAGGGCCAGGCTTCCCTGTGGGTAAAGGTAAGTTGCTTGGCAAGGGAACGATGACGGGTGGGGGTATGTTTACATTCATCACCGGTACCTGAGAGTGGATATTAGGCTGGAAGTTGGAGGGGTTGGGGGCGTTGGCCAGGGACTGGCTGACAGGCTTGCTGGGGATGGGGTCCAGGATGCCTAGGGGGTCTTTTTCAGACATCAGTTGCCTTTTCTGCAGGGCACAGGATGGTGGTATGGATGGAGGGGGAGGTACAGGATGCACAGGGGGCTGCGTTTTATGGTGGAAGGGGGCACGGGGCATTTCCATACCAGGGGGGAAGTTCCCCCGTGGCATGTTCATGTTCATGACAGGGCTTTTGGCAGTTGCCGTGGGGGAAAGGGGCGTGCTAGTCCTCCCTGTCATGGCACAGGATAGCTGGCCCGCGGGGGAGCCGTGGAGCATCACGCTGGGTGGGGAAAGAGGCGTCCTAGAGTTCCCGTGGATGGAGGCTGAGCCGGGACTGCCGGCTCCTGGAAACCCACAAGGATTGGTCCTTTGAAAGCCCTCGGGGCTGCCCAGAGTGTCCGTGCTGGGTGACTGTGAGCCATCTCCGTACAGCTTAGCACTGGAAGGAGGTGGGCTCAGCATGCTACCGTACCCCGCCCGGTAAGGGGATTTGGGGCCTGGTTCCCCACTGGCCAGCCTCTGAGGCCTGGTGTACCCAGAGTAGAGCTCTGGCTGCTGGGCTCCACCCATCTCCTGGGGTGGATACAGCCGCTGCTGCTGCTGGTGGTGTCCAGGTGCCATCATCATCTTGAAAGGATTCTTGCAGTCCGGGCCGACAGCGTTGGGCAGACCGTCGTGGGGTTTAGTCCTTATTGCCCGTTGAGTTGTGGAATGCGCTGTGACCACAGACGACGTACCTTCAGGGCAAAAAAAAGACACAAATACACCTTAAAATTAATAAAAACACCAAATGTGAGGCAGCAAAGTCACTCATATCTACAGCAGTGTTTTTAAATCCTGGTGCTGGATGTTTCCCTTCTTCCAAATCCCCTGATTCAAATGATCTGCTCATCATCAAGCTCTGCAGAAGACTGATAATGACACGCTGATTTGAATCAGGTGTGTTGGTGCAAGGAAACATCCAAAACATGCAGGTCTAGGATTAAAAAACACAGTGGTTTAATCTTTAGAAAAATATTTGAGCTCATAAGAGGAAAAAAACATTAAGCCTCAAAGCAATCAGACATTTTTTAAAATGTTTTTGAAAGCAGGCATACAAACCCCAAATCTACAATAACTTTTTATGTAGTTGATTCAAATATATTTCAATAAAGATTGAAAAGATCAACCAAATATTACCAATATTAAACTGGCTGCTGTTATTTTCTTCACTCATCAGAGAGACACATAAAAAGCTACAGCAGATAGAAGGAGCAACAGAAACCAGCTTCCATCTAAATATCTATGAAACTGAAATGCAAGATTTTGTTTTTATAGCGTCAGGATTTTAGATTATACTCGTACCTCCCCCTGGACTGGTCAGCGTGAGCGGCGGGTGCGTCTCCATGCTCCGGTGCAACGTGGCCACAGCCAGAAGCTTCCTCTTGTGAATGCAGAGTTTGGTGACATCTTCGTCTGCTTTCACATCCTCCGCTGTCCTCTGCTTGACAGCCGCCCCGGGGTCGAAGTTGAACACCTGAGGAACAAAAACGGGGGGCGGTTTGTGACTGGAAAATGTGCAATAAATTCATAGCTACAGAGTCAATTGTGCTTGTTAATAGTTTCCTCTGTATTTCAGCTTTAGAAAAGAAATAAAAGATGGATTAAATTGCGCAGATTCTTGAGACGACGTGGATCCAAAACGGAGGTGTTGTGCTTCACTTAGAACAGGGCTGCCAAACTCATTTTTAGTTCAAGGGACATATACAGCTCAATTTGATCTCATGTGGGCCGAACCAGTGAAACCATTGCATAATAACCTACAAATAATATATAATATATAAGTTCCTTGACAACATTCAGAGAGCAGAGTTTTAGGTTTAACTCCACTACTATCACACAATATCATGTCCTATTTTGCCTAAGACATGAAAATATAACATAGCAATAATTATTCAAATGTATTTTATTGAAGGTGAAAATGACAAGAACCATAAAAAAACAACAACCTCATTACTACTTATAAAACTGTAACATAACAATCTTATTAAAACTATCAATTTAACACAAAGCCAGACATTTATACAGCACCTATACAAAAAGTACACATAATATAACATTTACATTTTTGTGCATTTTGGGCCTCTTCAGGAAAAGTCGTCAAATTTCACAGTAAAAGACATTCGGGGCGTTTTTACAGCTGTTAAAAGTGGGTCGAATTTGACCCCCAAACAATATGTAAGGGTTAAATTGAAGCCACCTTTCTTTAAATATCAAGAGGAAACTTCTGAAGCAACAGAAAAATTTGAATTATTTTTCTGTAATATTCATACTTTACAAAGTTATCCAAGTGGGGCCAAATTGGACCCCTTGGTGGGCAGGTTCTGGCCCATGGGCCACATGTTTGACACAGCTGAAAATGTCAAATGGTGTAACCACAAAAGAATGATAAATATTAAATATTTTATCCACATACAATGTATTTAAGTGGACTTATACAAGTAATTATCTCATTTTAAAACATTAAATGAAAAGAAACATATTTTGGAGTATTTCTACATTTAAATTTTAAAGAATTGTATTAATATTGAGCAGGACGTATCCTAAAAACGACTTTTTTTTCCTAAATATTTTTGGACAAATTATGTAAAACTTATTATGAAACATAGTGTCGCATTGTTAAAAGTGGATTATATTTATCCCACATTCAGATTTTTATGAAGAAAAATACTGATTACACCAATTGACACTGGGTTGCATCACGTAATTGACCCTTAAACTAACTCAGCAGCTCAGAGTAATAATTTGGGTTTGATGGAGTTTAAATCTGCTGTATTATAATGTAAATATCAGAGCGGAGAAGTCAAAGTTTCCCCTCGATGAGACAATATCAGCCTGTTAATGTGCTGATCCGACAGACACGGAGGACAAATTTAGCATGGGGATGGATAATCGGTTGGATTACTGCATGTAATGTGATGCAGTAGACGTTTTGGTCCTTCGGTGAGATGAGCAGAAGTGGTCATCCTGAATTTATTTCATACATTTTAAGCATAAGGAACGTGTGTGGAACATGTGGATTTATGCTCCAGGAGAGGACTGGTGAACTTTCTATTTACATTTTCACATATTTCTCTACACTCTCTTGACCACGGCTGGCTAATGAAATCCATTGTAATAATAATACGACATGAATGAATTCAAGCTGGCTCCGTGAAGGACAAAAAGTACAAAACTTCTTTACAGCTACCTCTAAAAGCTGACAGGGGTGACTTATTTGATACTGAAGAAGATCACATTAACTACAGCCTGTCAGAAGTCCATTTTCACCTTTGTTTGACCACTTCCTCCTCTCTTTTTCTTCCCTCTATCCCTTCTCCCCGCCTCTGTAGCTGCGGTCAAATATGTCACACTTGTAATGAGTCCTATTTTGAAGCAGAGACACATCAAGAGCTGATTGTCTGCTCTACATTTATATTAAGTATCTGGTGAGACTTATTTTCAGTGACTTGGACGAAAAGTTAAACATTAAACAACATCGTCAAAATCTGCTCCAGACACCAATCAGGTGCTCTAAGCTTCTACCTAACAAAACAAGCAGCGAAATAGCATTTAATTATATTATATTAAATGATATGAGGTGTGTGAAATGTCATATGATACAATATCATGTCTTAACATCTCTTAAAACACTAACTATTACAATCTCCTTACAATTGTTGCTTTTTTAATGTTACACTGAATTTCAACCAAAAGCAGGAATGGGATCAAATTAACAATCAAAATTAACAAAATTAACAATCTATAAAATGATATGAGATGTGTCAAATGTCACGACTCATCCAATATCGACCAAACCAAAACATATCATGTCTTTACATCTCTTAACCCTTACATACTGTTCAGGCTGTTCTAGCCGGACTTCTCCCTAAATGTGATCCATGATCTACAAAAACGGAAATAAAATACATCTTTTTTTATATTTGTGCAGCTGATACACATTTATATATATATATATATATATGCAAATGTACAAATTTGACATATTTTTACATTTGAGAGCTTCAAAAACACCATATACACATTTCTGCTAGGTGTACATTTCCTAATGTGACCCCAGAATATACAAAATTGGCAATAAAATGCATATTTATTACCATTTTGTGCAGCTGATTTTCAGCCCCTCAAAAATAAATAGAATACACTGACAGCTTCATTAAGGATTAATTAATAACTGACGGGGATTTTTATCAACGCAAATTGGTGCAGAGACTAATTATGAGTCACAGTATGTAAAGGGTTAAACGACTAACTACTTAAAAAACTAACTACTTACTATAATGTTACACTGAATTTCAACCAATCCCCCCCAAACTAGACCGAAATCTTCTGCTGCGGTGCGCTTTTAATGACAGATACTTCACAACGACGACGATGATGATGATGATCCTGTCGGGGGTGCCGAAATATACAAACTGTTTTTTTAGTCTGGATACAGCGCGCTCCTTGTTCAGCTGTAATATTTTCAGAATAGCAGCATTTTTAGTGTAATTTGCGGATAGAGACTTCCACCATAATCTCTAATTAGGGTGTTTTATGGTGCACATTTAAGTAAGAGACAAGTCAAAAAATCTGCACCCGGCTGCTGCTGATATAAATGAATCAGGATAAATTAAATAAATAAATAAAAATTACCTTGTGCAGGATGAGTGGGCACTCCAGACCGCATTTGCAGGTTCCATCTGTCAGCAGGTAGGTCTTCACCTGCTCCAAGCTGGACAGCACCGAGCCACTGGGACTGCACACAGGGAGAGAAAACGCACACAAATATGAGATAAAGCTGGTGATGCACAACACAAATACTGCTTTCGTGTGATATTATATGCTGCAGCACTCATTCGCACTTCCTAAAATGGGCTTTCGAATATCATTTTATATATTTTTTAGGGGGGCTAAAGCTCCTGAACTCTAATATTTTTTGCATTAAACTGAATATTTTTATGCAGGAATATCACAAAAGGTTTAATGCTTTCCCCCCCGCTGTTACTTCTCAGAAGAGGAGTAAAAAAAAAAGAAACCAAGGCGCTCTGAAATGCTCCACTGACAGACATACAAATTATTTTTTTAGGTGGGTTAGCAGCTCCTTGAGGCTGGGTTTTTTTTTTTTTTACAGGCTTGCAACCATGAAATCAAACAGTAAAAATCCTTCACCTTCATAGCACTACATCAGAGGAATTATTTAAATCACCACCCATCTGAATTTAAACATTAAATGAAAATATTATGAGCAGCTATGAGGAAGGATGAGCCTTTAACATATTGGACAGTATCTTTAAAAAAAAATGTATATATAATAAAAAGCCAAAAAGTCGTCCAGTTTATATCCGAAAATCAATAAATCACCAAAACTCCACCATTAATGAATATATAATACTGCTTTAATATATCACTCTACAGCTGGAAAAATTAACTAATTATTCCGTTTTTCTTTCATTTCTGTAGTAAATAAGTATACCAAACATTAAGATATATGAGTCAATGATGTCTTTTTGTGTCCATGTGGTTTAATCAAATTTAAAGGGGTTAAAATGTGAAAATAAACGTATGAACGTGTAACCATAAAAACTTTGTACCAAATAATTCAACTTGCTAAAAAACAGTAAATTCTCAATAAAACACCATATCAACTCGTTTGGCATGATCTTACATTATAACTTTTTATATTAAATAAAGGTAATGGAATACAATTGTTCTAAATATTACATTTACTCTGGTAACCATGGAGATCATTCTTTTGTGGTTACACCATTTGACATTTTCAGGAGCATTCAGTCTTACTTTTGGTAAAAAAAATGGTGCAAATGTCATTTCAAATGATATAAAACCAACAAAAGTACAAAATGTACATTTTAACAAACCTGATGCTGCTTTTAAAACTATTTTTAAAGATATTTTTGTATTGCTCATCTTAACAACACTTATTTGACACTGCCTCTTATAACATTAATATTTTTTATTTGAACTTGTTTATATCTATAAAAGCTGTTAATATGAGGTATATTGAAGCAGTAAGGTAAAAATTAAGAGTGTGATTGGGAGGTCACAGCTGCAGTAGAGGTGAGAGAGAGGAGGGGGGGGGGGCTTTTCTGTTCGAGAAGGTCGGCAAAAACCATGAAAAATATCTCCACGAATGAATAAAGAACAGTGTGTACCGTCGGCCGTCTCTCTATCAAACATACACACTGATGAGTCGACAAAACAACCAGCGACTGAGTCATCCATCCCTGCTGCTGTGAGAATACTCACACTGTGGAGTATCTACAGTCGAACATCCCTGAGGCAAAACGCACAGCTTCAATTTAAAAAAAAGAAAATACAAGATAGAAAATACGAGTGTGTGCTGAGAGTATTTGGGGTGGAGGGGTTGGAGGGGGTGCGCGGTCACTGAAGTAGACAGGATTCTTTCCAAGACCCAAAATAAACCTGACACCAGCCGACTGCTTTAGTGCTTTAGTTCATTGTGGCTGGTAAACTCACACATGTTGGGGAGGTCACTCACTCACTAACTCCCAAAATACTGCTCACAGGATCCAACTCATTAGACACAACTGGGATTTTGTACGTTAATGGTTTCTTATACAGTCAAAATACAACAGAATGTGTTATTTTTTGCATCCATGGTTTGCAGTTTACCTCGATGAAGGGATTTTATTTTTTTACATCTGGTGGATGTGGAGTATGAGAGTTAAGGGATTAAACATGACTCCACACTTTGAGCATCATCTCCTGCAGAGCCCATCGATTAGAGAAACTCAGCCTATGTCATGTGAGGAGAGTAAAATACACCTGCTGGACACCGAGACCTGATATTTAACCACATTATACACTAGTCCTGATGGTCTAATTAGTTAAAAAAGATGCTTAACTGATCATTTATTGAGGAAATGTCAAACCAATACCTGTTTCCAGCTTCTCAGATGTGAGATTATTATCTTTTCCCGATTTAAAATCAATCTAAAAGCAAATATTTTTTAAGTTGTATTGAATTTTGGCATTGCTGTTAGACAAAATGAGCAATTTGAGGATACTAAAATAGATACAAAGTCATTAAGTATACTTAAAAAATCAAAACAACACATTGCTTATTTTTCCCAGTTTAATTTGCTTTATTGGCAACGATCGGTATTCAGACGCGGCGCTGCCAAAAACTTTGTCAAAAAGCCAGTTTTTCTAGGTCAAAACTCAGTTTAGTTGCACCATTTTTAAAATTAGTACTGAGATGATTCGTCAGTCAGTTGAAGTTGTATTAGTCGGTTAAAAAGGTGCATTTTTCACCAATTTTTGAACTTTTATAGACCCAAACATTTACATCCATAGTGAAACTCGGCTTCAGTTGCACCATTTTTTTAATTAGTACTGATATGATTGTTGAGCAGTTTAATATCTGAGTTTTCTGATTAATTTCCCCACAGATTTACCCTCAAATATCTCTCAAAATGTCAATGAATCCCTCCTTACCTTAAGTATGCGACCCCTCCGCCTTGCTCCGCCTTGCGCTGCCAGCCAATGGGGACCTGGACAGGGACGGCCTGCCTCTCATCTCCCGCCTCACAGTCCTTTCCGCCATTCATTGCTCCACCACTGGTTTTACGCTCGACACCTCAGAGGTATATATATCAGACATCAACGACCAGCAGCGTCTCCGCGATGCACGTCATGTTTTTCGTCTTCCAATGCCGCGGCGTGGGGTGGGAGGTGAAGGTGAAAGAGTTTGGGAGGGTTTTTAAAAAATAAGGAGGATCGGATAGAGGGGGTAAGGTAAGGTAGGAAAGGTGTGTATCCTTCAAAATGGGGGGGGGGCTCTTGCTCTTAAGGTGGAGCTGATGGGATGGTGGGATGGTAGGAAGGGTGGAAGGGTAGGGTGAGGCGAGCTCACTTGGGTGGGGGGGGGGACCCTACCCTTTTAGCTGCTTCATGGCTACGGCGCTGAATGGCACGTGGACTTCCATTACTGCATCTTGTCGTTTAGATTCAGAGCCATCCGATTCGGAGGGAGGGGGAGGCAAGAGGGGGGAAATTGGGGGAGATGCTTGCCGTTTAACAAAAAAAAAAAAAAAAAGGAGTGTTTTATTATTAATTCAGTCTTTTTTGGCGCCCAGATTACCGCCCCCCTCAGCTGGACTTCTTTAGTAGAGTGTCTTCAACATGTTACTGCTTCCCAAACGCAGTTGGGTAGTGGTATTCCCATGGTTCCTGTTGTGGAGATGGAGAAGAAAAAGAGAGAGATAAGAAGATGATGAGAAAATGGGTAACAATGAATTAGTGGTCAGTGCAGTGCAATGTGTGCAAGCCTCATAATGTGATCCGGGAGAAATAAATTGTATGAAAGCTTCTTCGATATGTGACGCCACTGATTTAATTCCTCATTTATTTACATCCTGTCATGGGTGCAAAAATGCTAAATTGACGTTGACGTTTAACGCTAAAGATTTAGTACTACGACAGAGTTATCGGACAACTTAAGAAAGGACTCATTTTTACAGCTGTAAGAACTGAACAAATGAGTGTTGGGTACCAGTATGAGTTTAAATGTGAACGGTGCATCTAATTATTGCAGCCTACTGGTTATTTCTACTTTATATGTGCTGGGCAAAATGGTTTAAACCACTTTCACATTAATTATAAACAGGTATTTTTGATAGGTGTACACTGCGAGTTGTTTCATGAATGCAAAATCATGTTTAAACCTTCAAATATCAGCCTAAACTCATTAACTGAATCAAGATTTTCTTGCTTTTGATTACAATTCAAGTCTTTTAATATTATATTGTACCAATAAAAGCCTAATCTGACATTTATTATTGATATTTTCCTACGTAATACACCTGCACAGTGCTTGTGAAGCCTAAAATAGGTAATTCTAAGGGATCAACAAGATCATTTTAAACGTTTAAAACCTATTTTTGGTGGAAAAATCCAATTATTATTCAAAGAGTAAGCAACAGAGACGACTATTTGTTTGTGGTAGATTGCAAGAACAGGTACAGTAGATTTAACAGAGCCTTTTTTATACGTATATATATATATATATATATATATATATATATTCTATACAGTCTTTATATTTATACAGCCAGCACTGATCACTCTTGACATGTCTAAATTGACCATAATGAAAAATCTTGCAGATCATCTCAGGTTAACTCTGCTTATTTGCACAAAAATGCTTCTTATGTCTAAATATTGAAGGTTTCTTATTACAATATATTACACATTTAACTGGCATCATCAATTTTTATGCAGCAATATTGGCCTTTTTTTTCTTTCTTTTTTCTATAAAGGTGGCATATCAGGGCTCGGTTCAGCTCAGTGTGAGTGACGATGGGAGCTCCACGTAAAGCCTTCTCTCTCTCCTCTCTGAGCCGCTGGTGCTGCTGCTGACTCATAACTGCCCTCCGAGCTGCTGAGACCAAACCCAGCGACACCATCACCAGAGAGCAGGAGGAGGAGGAGGAGGAGGAGGGCCATAGTAAAAAAAATGAGGCATCAGTTTATCTGGAAATACGCAGAGGTAACAGAGGAGACGTCATTTCTATTTTTAAAAAAAACCTAATTGCAGCTGCAGCATGCTTCTTTTGAGGATGACTCTTGTTTTTTATTATTTTAAATGTTATAATATAATAATAAAGAGAAACAGGAATAATTGGGGGGGAAGATAGAGGGAAAAAGTCTCAACTTTAAGCCAAATTTAAACCTAAACTATTTTTTTGTTGGTTTTTCTTAACCATTTTACCGCTCATTTCCTGTCTCTCTCGACAACTACCAAATTACACCCGGCACCTACTAATCTGTGACTGTTTATTGCCGGGTGCTGATCTTTTTTTAAGATTATGTTGGGGTTTTTTGGGCAATAAAAGACTCTCAAATTCAGGGTAATGTGAGGTTTCTAAAGTGGATTATTCTTGCAGTATTGATAATGTTTTATAGGTTAAATAAAATCTAAAAAAGTACAAATAAAAGCTCAATCATAGAAATAAAAGACAGTTATAGAGTGAAAGTAGAGTTTAGGGTAGTTAGTTTTTCAAAATAAAGATTAGACGTCGATCTAAGCGATCATATATATATATATATATTGGGGTATATTTTCCTTTTATTTTGAAGGTTGAAAACATTCCAAAATAAAAGATTAAATTCCTACAAAGATGCTGAAACCTAACCTAGATGCATGATGTCAGAGTGAGTCATAGAAAAGATGGATAGAAAGAAGAAGAAGAGAGAGAGAGAGGGTTTTTTCTTTTTCTTAAGAGGTTGATGGGTGCAGATCATTATCAAACACTCTGCTAGAAGAAAGAAATGGTCGAATAATATTAATTTAATACCAATTAATTAAGAAAAGGATCCACTTAAATAATATAAATTGGCTTAAAAAATAACAATTAGACGTATAATAACATTTTAAACCCATAATAAACAGTTTATCTTTACCGTCAGGGTATTTTTTTGTTGTTTTTCATCATTAAAAATGGTGTTGTGGTGACATAAGGAGAGTAATGTGGAGCCTGACAGCATCTCTGCAGTGTCCCTGATTTTTTATACATTTCTGACCGAATATTAAAATATAAAATTAAGGAAGAGATGCATCATAGAGGAGGAAGAGAGAGAGAGAGGGAGGGGGGGAGAGTTTGGCACAAAATGTGAATTCAACATAGTTTGGACTCAATCCAGCTGCAAACTTCATACAAACGGTGTAGGGAAAAAAAGAAGACGACTTAAAGGAGAGAGGGGATAAGAAAAAATAAAGTGTATGCAGAAAGAAAAGAAAGAAAGAAGGGAAAATAAATCTTTTTTTTTAAGATAAAAAAATCACATCAAAATGACAAGAGGGACCACAGCCAAAAGGTTCACGGGTAACTGAATCTGCAGTCCATTAAAGATGGCAGCTTATGTAAAATGAAAATGTACTCACTCGCTTTAATACGACCGTTTTAATAAAAGTGTTTGTACTGTTATATTTTTTTAATTTAAAGTTAAATCACTACATTTATTAGAGGATCATTGGAGCTTAATGTGTAATTTTACTTTGCTTATAAAAGCTTGATCCAACCAATAAACACTTTTAATTGACTTGAGTCTTAACCAAGAAAACAAGAACTTTTTAATCTACTGGTAAAGCTGGCAAAATATTGACACTTAAACTCTCGATTTAGATCAGAATGAGACGTTCAAAAATCTCCTCCTCTTTTGCACCAAACACATAAAACGGCAATTAAGAGGCGATGAAAACGAAATAGAGAAAGAGTGAAATCAATGTTACACCTTCTCATTTGATGACCCGCTGAATGAGGCCACACTTAACCTGTCTCAGTGTGATTTAAGGTCACATTTAACTCTATCTTAAGCTCTATTAAAACCAAGTATATGTTGGTAAAGTCCAGCTGAAATAAACAAGGCAAGATTAGCAGCATCAGAAGTGATATTGGATGCATTTAAGTGTCCATTTATGATCAGATTTAGCTGATATTTGGTGCGTCTGGATGGTTTATAACGTCATAATGCACATTGTAACGTAATATAGATGAGGTGAGGATACATTTAGAATCACAAATAACCACGACAACCTCTGAACGCACACCTAAATCCATTGAAGATGTATTTTACACCTGTATTTCAAGCTGTGCACCTGTGAACGCATCTCAAAAGTGAAATCAGAGCTTAAAAAGTGAACAGTCTATCATATATTTGCATTCAAATGTCCATTTATGATCAGATTTGGTGCATCTGGATGGTTTATAATGTTATAATGCACATTATAAATTGAGAGAGATGCGTTCAAGTCGACGACAACCTCTGAACGCACTTGTAAATCCATTTAATATGTACTTTTTACACCTGTGTTTACAGCTCTGCGCCTGTGAACGCATCTTTTAGGGTCGTAATTTCTCAAATAAAGCAAAAGAGAACACTCTACGCCTGTGAACGCATTTCTTAAAGTGAATTTAGAGCTTACAAAATTAACAGTCCGTCAAATATGTCCATTTATGATCAGAGTTTGCTTAAATTTTAGATATTTGGTTGGTCTGGGTGGTTTATAACGTCATAATGCACATTATAAAGTAAAATAGATGAGGCAAAGACACATTTAGAGTTGCAAATAACCAAGAAAACCTCCGAACGCACACCTAAAATCCATTTAAAATGTAGTTCACACCTGTATTTAGAGCTCTGCATCTGTGAACGCATCTCTTAAAGCGAATTTAGGGTCATATTTTCTCAAATAAAGCAATGCAATGCAAGTTACAAGCACAAAAAAATAAAGGAAGCATGCACAGTCTCTCTCTCCAGACATGATAAATACGACACAGACAGTGCAACAAACAAACACATCAGTGGATTCAATCTAGCATTTTAAAATCTTACGGTTAGCTTGTAGGAGAGTAAATTAACCATCATATTGCCCCCTTTTTTTGTAAAAAGTTGACAGCTACATGGCAAGGCTTACAAGATAGATTTAGCCACATTTAGGTTGAACATTACCTCTTCACCTCTTTTTTGGGTGCAAAAAGTCTTGTCATCTAGCCACCTATTAAACTGTTTATGTTATGATGATGATACATAATGCATGAAATGACATGTGCAGATAAATGAGCTTCTATACCTGCTGCATCACATTTGACACACACATTTGCAACAGGAATTAATATAATAAAAATAAACTACAAAATATTATGTGCACTGCATGTATCTAATCTTATAGATCAGGTTTCTGATGTAGAGCTCTCTTTAAAACTCATGCATCAAATATGATTCACTTTGCTTTATATTATAGGGGTTAAAAATAAATAAATAAATAAAAAAAGGTTGTTTTTGTAGAGGCTTATAATAACTCATCACCTGGAGGCCTCAATGTTAACTAGTAACCGTGGCAACAAGCTTAAAAAAAATAAAAATAACAATAGATTAAAATAAATAAAATCAGTCTAGTCTAAGGGTTTTGATGCATTGGACATCATAGCTTCTGAAACTAGCAAAAGAGAGAGAGGGGGGGATAGAGGGAAGGAGAGAGAGAGAGCTAGCTGATGCTAAGCTAGTTAGCTTCTCTCTTCTAATGTAAATGAATTAGAGGGCGAGCTAGGTGGCTAATGCTAATAACGGTTGTTTTTTTGCCGTGATTATTACCGGGAGTCTTTCGCGTTTAAGAAGACTTTCCCCTTATTCTTTCTTCTTAACCTTAGTAGCCGAGATCCCGACTTCAATATTGTCGAAGTAGTATTAATTTTTTTTTTTTAAACCCCCAGCTAGGCCCCGCGACAGGAGGCCAGAAAACGGGGGGAAGGCCGAGTTAGCCTAGCCTAGCCTAGCCTAGCTTAGCTTCTAGTTAGCATGCGATGCTAACAGCCGTTGCGTTTGCAGAGAGAGAGAAGAAGAGGAGAAGAAGAAGAGAGACTAAAAAACGTTTGCGTCAAATCAAAGCAGTAAATATACTCTGTGCTTACCCTCCCTGTGAACGCGTCCCGGTGCTGAGACAGTGAGCAGCAGTGCAACAACAAGCAGCAGCACGTCTGTGTAGCTTTAGAGAGAAATAAGAATAAAGCAGCCTTACCCCATTTAGCTCTCTGCCTCTGCTGCTGCTGCTACACTGGGAATGATGGAGACACAAACTGAGCATGCGCGGACACAGCCAGCAGAGGGGAGAGAGGTGATGCACAGTTTAAGTTTGTGAGTCAATATAATGAGAGACTATCTCTGAATAATGAGATAATATCTGTATATAATGAGATAATATCTGTAAATAATGAGATAATATCTCTATATAATGAGAGACTATCTCTATATAATGACAGACTATCTCTAAATAATGAGATAATATCTGTATAATGAGATACTATCTCTATATAATGAGATACTATCTCTATCTAATGACATACTATCTATATAATGACAGACTATCTCTAAATAATGAGAGAATATCTGTATATAATGAGATAATATCTGTAAATAATGAGATACTATCTCTATATAATGACAGACTATCTCTAAATAATGAGATAATATCTCTATATAATGAGATACTATCTCTAAATAATGAGAGACTATCTCTAAATAATGAGATACTATCTCTAAATAATGAGAGACTATCTTTAAATAATGAGCAACTATCTCTAAATAATGAGCAACTATCTTAATATATTAACTTAGCATCTCAAATAATGAAAACCTATCTCTAAACAATGACTTAGTATCTCAAAATCAAAATAATGTGATACTAAGTCATCATTTTGAGATAGTTTCTTATTATATTGACTTACTTTTTACCCATCACATTGGCAGAAATGGGCTTCCATATACATGAGCTCTGAAAAAAATACAAGGACACATGGTAATCACGGTGAGAGTGACTCATGCAAAGACAAAGTCTGTTATAATGGATCTCTAACTGGATCCTGGAGATCTACAGGGGCCCCGATAAAACCTTCATGTGTCCCATCATAAGGAATAGTTCAATGTCTCTTTTATTTCACCTACTAGACTTAAAGATCCCCTCCAGACAGATTTAAAACATATCTAAAATACTCTACTTTGAATAATCATTTGTGTCTGATATGGCTCAATTATCTTGTTAAAATCCTTTAAAAAATGGCATCTACTCATTTTCATTCTCCCTTTTAATAATCAGTATGAACAGGGGGAAACAAACACAATGACACAATATAAGATAATTACTCATTCTTATTACATATTCCCTATTAATGGCTTTTTTGAAGGCTTAAACTACAACCCTACACATATTTATTGGATTAAAGCTGCTGATATTCTACTATTTTTAAGGTAAATATGATCCAGAGTGCAAAGAAGCTGTTGCAGCAGCATTTAAATGAAGGAAAAATATAATTAATACTTCACATTCATGCAAAAACTGAAGTAATGTAATGGTAAGTTAAGGGTTTCCCACAGAATATCACAGCAGAGCCATCATATTGGTAGAGTTAATGCCAGTTTGAACATATCCTCCTCATTTAAAGTCATATTTCAAACATATGAGGCAACAAAAGTGATTGTTTCTGTTGTTTCTTTTGGTTAAAATCTCAATAGTAGTTTAATACATCTTCAGTTTGGCGCTCTTGTGTTACAAATGTGTTGACACGTCTGGATGATATTCTCCAGACAGAGATAACAAAACAAAATGACACATACCAGCAGTTTAAAGCAGCCAAATGAAGGTTTAGTTTTTATTATTTAGCTTTATAGTAGAGAGAGTACTGCTATTAAAACATGTCTTTATTGTACAGAAAGTTACAGACAGAACAAGATGAGCATGAAAGCATCACACATGTTTATATGGAGATGATAAGAAACAAATAGCTGCATTTAAGATGTATATTGTATTTTATTTTATCCTATTTTTATCTTATTTATTGTTGATTCTAGTTAGATTCTTCGTTAGGCTTTTAGTATATTATCTTATCTTATCTCAAGGAAGGGAATTACCTTATAAAATGATAAATATTCTTTAGAAAATTGTGAATATAAAGTATATCTGTTGTGTAGATATGTATACTATAAGTATAGTAGTACAGATAAAACCATTAGTATAGAGAACAGACACATTATTTACACATTGCACATTTATTTATTTCCAGTTTACTGTATACATAGTATTTTATTTTATACTATTCTATTTTTTAGTATCTTAAACGTGACTTTTACTATCTTATCTTATCTCATCTTATCTTATCAAGGAAGGAAATTACCTTATTTCTCTTTTCATGTTCTTATGATTGAGCTCTTTTAAAGCACTTTAAATGTTAATCTTTCATTTGCAATGTATGACTTTAATACAAATCATTATTTTATGCTTTATTTTAGTCTACTTTTTATTTTATCTTTCTGTACTTTAAAATTATTATCATTATTGGGTTTTCTTGTTTTCAATTGCATGTTTTTATGTTCTTTGTTTCCAATTCTTACTGTTAAATGTTTTGTTTTTATGTAAAGCACACTGAGTTACACTGTATAAATAAAGCTGCCTTATAATATAATAAACATTCTTTAGAAAATTGTGAGTATATCTGTTCAGTAGTTGTGCAAAAACATGCACAAACCACAAGTATAAATATAAATAAAACCATTAAATACAATAGATAGTATAGAGAACAGACACATGCTATTCAAGTTAAATACTTATCAATGTTTTTATAAAAGCTATAAATGTATAAAAGCTCACTAATAGTAATCACATTAACAGTAAAGAAAGTTATTTAGCTAATGGCTGGAAGCAGTGTCACATTAATGAGGTGTACTTTGTTAACAAGATGATTACACTATGAGCTGCAAATTGTTCTAATGTTAATAATTAATGACGTTTTAATGGGAGGTTTTTAAATTAGAACTTTTTTTTTTATAACACCAGCTGCATCACCTCGAGTCTTTTCATCCACGCTGTTATGAAACATGATGAAAAATGTTAAAATTTATGATCGGTGCATCACAGGAGAAACTATAAATCCACACACAGTGATGCTATTGGATGTGAGATTGTAATAAAAACCCTACAAGTAAGATGCTCTTGAGCAAGGCACTGTAATTGACTTTGATATAAATATGAAACATGTTGGTACAGAAGCTCTGCAAACTAGAAAGGTCAAAAAAGCACAAAAAAAAGAGAAAAGAAGCATAAAAACAGAGGCAGGATCAGTCGTGTGAAGCGAAAAAAGAAGAGGCTTGAATTGTGTCTGAAGGTCAGACCTGAGGAGACGTTAAATTAATTCAGCGTATGCCTGCTGTAAAAAATAAATAAATAAATAAAAGAAACGCTTCATGTATTTTTAAGGGCAAACACAGAGCTGAATGTGTGAGCCGACAGTCGTATTTCAGAAGAATGTGACAGGCTAAATGTGAGCCGAGACCGGGAGACAATTTGCAAGATATCTGGTGGTTTATTGCACTTTTTTTTCTTTTTTTTCCTTCTTCTTCATGTTCAACTGAAAAAGCCCACAGGAAGCATTAAAGTATCTCCAGAGCTTCATCATCACTGCCAATGAGTAAAAGATGTTGTTATGCAGCCATTCACACGCACCATCCCTCCTAATTTTGATCAGAATCAGACCACAGTGATAGCATTTATAGCTTTTCCAGAGGTGGAAATCTTGACATTTAATTACAGCAGCTCCGTCGGGGTAATCAGTTCCATCTTTTTTTTTTTTTGAGATGGTGTCAACATTTATCACCATGTAGAAACAAATAAACAGCTTGCACAGTGCAAGAGCTCCACTGTCCACTTATTTATTGCACCACTTATTTCTCGGTGCAATAAATAAGTGGGTATTGGAAGCCTGCAGTGCATTTGTTTGTTTCGTGATTTGCTTGTTTGCAGCTCAGCACCTGCACTCTGTGGCTCGGATGTGTGTGCATGTTTGCCAACAATGATCACACCTTTAAATCTAAACTGAAATGCATTGATTTCTTCTAAAATAAAATGAAGCTTTCTGCTCTCTGGTGCACTTGAAGGCACTAATTATGACATTTAGTTTCTTTCCAAGGCAACAATAAGACTGTGAGGTGAGACATAAATACCAAAATAACATTTGAAATATAAATCTGGATGTTATCTTTTTCTATTTCTGCAAACATTTAACATTTAAACGGACTTGTTAGATGGTCAA
Organism: Scomber scombrus; assembly: GCF_963691925.1. Classification (NCBI taxonomy): domain Eukaryota; kingdom Metazoa; phylum Chordata; class Actinopteri; order Scombriformes; family Scombridae; genus Scomber; species Scomber scombrus. The sequence goes on along the minus strand of NC_084993.1, from coordinate 2,740,967 downwards.
TTGCTTAAAATAAAGCCATTTAACACATTTTTTTTTTTTTATAAAATATGGTTAATTTCACAAAATATTCCACTATTAGTAACATTATTTAACATTAACTCACACGATTTTGGGCATATTTTACTAAATGTATCGTAAGTATTATGAGTGATGTAGTATGCAGTATTACAGTAAAAGTACTGCAGTATTATGAGTGATGTAGTTAAAGTATTACAGTAAAAGTACTGCAGTATTATGAGCGATGTAGTATGCAGTATTACAGTAAAAGTACTGCAGTATTATGAGTGATGTAGTTAAAGTATAACAGTAAAAGTACTGCAGTATTATGAGTGATGTAGTTAAAGTATAACAGTAAAAGTACTGCAGTATTATGAGTGATGTAGTTAAAGTATTACAGTAAAAGTACTGCAGTATTATGAGCGATGTAGTTAAAGTATTACAGTAAAAGTACTGCAGTATTATGAGTGATGTAGTATGCAGTATTACAGTAAAAGTAGTGCAGTATTATGAGTGATGTAGTTAAAGTATAACAGTAAAAGTACTGCAGTATTATGAGTTTAATGTAGTAAGCAGTATTACAGTAAAAGTACTGCAGTATTATGAGTGATGTAGTATGCATTATTACAGTAAAAGTACTGCAGTATTATGAGTGATGTAGTATGCAGTATTACGGTAAAAGTACTGCAGTATTATGAGATGTAGTATGCAGTATTACAGTAAAAGTACTGCAGTATTATGAGTGATGAAGTTAAAGTATTACAGTAAAAGTACTGCAGTATTATGATTTTTAATGTAGTAAAAGTACCACATGTGCATATATAACAAAGTATTTTGACTCTATTCTGCTTCAGCCAATCAGAGCAGCCAAAGCAGGAAGTCGTCATCACTTGCGGACCGGTTTTCCCGCGAAGGTTGAGCGCTGTCAGCTGTTGTGTTACTGCTTCTAGTAAGTATATTTCTTTATTAATTAATATATAAACTGCTGGATAAACTAGTGCTAATCTAACTGTGTAATCAGAGTAATCTTAAAGGAGGTAAATCATGTTTCTGGTTTCACTTTGAGCTCCGATGATGTTCAGCGTGGAGAGAAAGAGACGAAAACCAAACTCCATTCAGAAAATATGTGTTTTTAAATGTGGGCAAATAAATATGCACGATAAAAACAACTAATTACATTTTTATAAGTATAACAAGCTTGTTTTTAATTCGGCGTAGTTAGCATGTCTCAAAGCTTTTGTTATTTTAGTGTAGCTCATACTTAATATATGTATCTACTGTTTAAACGCACTTTAAACGAGCAGCCTGAATCAGAGTTATTGTTAAAATTACACATTAAAAGATGTTTTGGGTGCATTAACTATATGCCGAATTTAAAAGGGAATTATAGTAATCTATTAAACATCGTATATTGTTTTACAGCATGTATACACACATGCTACAAAAGCCAGAAAATATAGTTTAAGCGAAAAATTAAATGGAGTTTGGCTTTGATTGTTGTAGTTTTATCTGAGCTTCAAGTTTAAAGTTTATTTTATTTATATAGCACCTTAAAAAAGCAAACACTTTGCTCCAGAGTGCTTTAAATTAAAATAAAACAACATTTAAGCGTGCATTTAAACCCAAATAAATCAGATAACACATAAAAACAAAAAATAAGCCAGAGAATAAAAGTTAGTGGATAAGATGCATATATTTTAGATTAAATATAGCAATGTAATGCTCAGGAGGAGATAATTTACAAACGCAAATATAAAAAATGAGGGCCTAGAAAGTATATATAAGTGATTTAATATAATTATGAGTTGAATAAACTCCACAAAAAGGAGTTACAGCTGCAGCACACTATTAATATAACGTATTTTAACTATGAATTAATGCAAAAAATCCAATATTTTTTGCATTAATCCACTAAAATATCAAAGGGTATGTAATAGATGCGAGATATATTTAAGTTATAGTCCAAATATCACCAGGACACTGAAACAGTAGGGAATTTGGTAATTATAAGTAACAAAAAAACACAAATAGAACAAAAATATACAGTTTATATTAAATTTGAATGATGAAAAAAGGGTAAAATTACATAAAATGCTGCCTATATTACTATAAAAGGCTCTAATTTTCACTAATGAACATGTTTTTCCTTTTAGAGTCACTAAATGATGAGTAAAAGGAAGGTGAAAGACGCTCATCTGCCAGTCGGGGAATGCTTTACAGAGGTTTGTCTTCACTTATTCTCTAATTATTAGTTTTAATTACATACTTATGAGCAACTGGATGCCAAGATGCTTCATAATTTGCACTTGAGGTTGTTTTTTAATGTTTTTTACTCACCTTCTTTTTGCAGCTTCAGAGGATTTTGAGGGAGCGGCTTTGTCACCAGCAGCTTCCTGACAAGCCGGTGGGACTGGAGGCTCAACACAAGTAGGTTTTATTCCATCAGCGCAGGTTTTAAAGTCGACTTCTCGTGTTAATCTTTTCATGCTGTGATGAAAGGACTCTGATTTAGTCTCTAGTTTTAACATTTGGTGCAAGATTCAAGAGGTAAATAAATGTAAAATTAGTCGAAGAAATGAGGCTGGAAAGTATGTAAGTTTAGAGATTCATAACAGGAAGGAAATATGGGATGGAAAGAAGGACAAAAGGGAGAAAGGAAAGATTGAAGGAAGGAAGGAAGGAAGGAAGGAAGGAAGGAGGGAGGGAGGGAAGAAAGGAAGGAAGGGAGGAAGGGAGGAAGGGAGGAAGGAAGAGAGGAAAAGAAGACAGGGAGGAAGGACAGAATGGCGGAAGGAAGGACGGAAGAAAGAAAGGAAAGATAGAAGGAAGGAGGGAGGAAAGGAAGGACGGACGGACAGAATGAAGGAAAGATGGAAGGAAGGAAGTAAGGAAAAGAAGACAGAAAGGAACGATGGATGGAAAGAAAAAAAGAAAGGACAGAAGGAAGAAATGGAGGAAGGACAGAAGGAAGAAAGGAGGGACAAAAAGAGGGAGGGAAAGAAAGATTGATGGGAGGAAGGAAGGAAAAGAAGACAGGAAGGAAAGTGGGCCGGATTGGACTCCTTGGCGGGCTGGTTCTGGTCCACGTGCCTCATGTTTAACACCATTAATCTATGGAGGAAGAGCAGGAGGAGGAGGAGGAGGAAGAGCAGGAGGAGGAAGAGTTGTTGTTTAGTAGTTTTTCTCAGTAGATGACGCAAGAAGTTTACTGTTCTTTATATATTTAAAAAGCCGATTCATGTTTTTCAGAAACTTGCTGGAGCTTCTGAAGCGGACGGCGGTCCACGGAGAAAGTAACTCGGTGCTCATCGTCGGTCCGAGAGGAGCCGGCAAAACAATGGTGAGCCTCCACAGATATAAAAACAGAGCTTAGGGGTTCAGAAGATGACCAATCGTGTATTAAATCCTCTTTTTTTTCCTGTCTGCAGCTGCTGAAGTGTGTGTTAAGAGACCTGCTGGAGGAAAAGGAAGTCCACAAAAACCTTCTACAGGTTCATCTCAATGGTACAACATCTTAAAACTTCATTTTTTAACATTTAACACACTCAAATTAGATGATTTACACTCAAATTTACAAATTTCTCGTCTGTTTTTTTGAAGGACTTTTGCAGACGGACGACAGAATAGCGCTAAAAGAAATAACGCGGCAACTCCACCTGGAAAATGTCGTCGGTGATAAAGTTTTTGTAAGTATTTTAGAGTTTTATTAACACTTATTTTCTTTAATCCTCAACATAATTAGTGTCTAGAACAAACTTCAGAAGCACAAATCATTCATAAATACATCATCAGTCACAAATAAACATGATTTAATCCTTAAGGAAGCTTTCAGAGTTTATTTTTTAGTTTTTATAAGAAGAAACTATGTAAAAAAAACACTTTATTATGGTCAATAAAGCATGAAAACTAAATTATTTTAAATGTAAAGAATGAACATTTTGAAATGTTGCATAAATATGGGTCAAACATGCTACAACAATATATATTTTAAAGGGTTAGGGTTCCTTTTTGTATTGTTTGGGTCAAATTAGTGTAAGTTATCAAATCTTGGACAATTTTGGGTCAAAAATTGGTTAAAATTTGACTCTTAACAGTATATAAAGGTTAATAAAATACGATTAAATCTGTTTAATTTCAGGGAAGCTTTGCTGAGAATCTGGCTTTCCTTCTGGAGGCGTTGAAGAAAGGTTAGAAAACAGATGGATTTTGATTATATTAAAGGCTTTAAAATGTACAGTTTAATGTTTAAATGTGACATATTGTTTTGCTTCTTCCCCCTCTCCGTTGTCAAGGTGATCGCAGCAGTAGTCTTCCGGTGTTGTTCATCCTGGACGAGTTCGACCTGTTCGCTCACCACAAGAACCAAACTCTACTTTACAACCTGTTGGACGTCTCCCAGTCCGCCCAGTCGCCCATCGCTGTGGTCGGCATCACCTGCAGACTGGTGAGCCTCAGCATCTCCAGTCAGACTCTGTAGCTTTTAAACGTTTTAAGTTTTTTAAATCAATGCATTTCTTTCCATTCAAAGGATGTTCTGGAGCTGTTGGAGAAGCGGGTGAAATCGAGGTTTTCCCACCGTCAGATTCATCTACTGAGCAGCTTGGCCTTCGAGGAGTACGTGGAGCGGGTGAGAACGCAGCTCAGCCTGCCGGACGACTTCCCCGACGGCAAGTTCGCTGAGGACTGGAACGACAGCATCAAGGTGGATTGAAGAAGTGATTTTAACTCAATGAAAACACCTTGAATTATTTGGCGTTATTTTGGTGGTTAATTTTGAGTTTTAGTCCGCCTAGATTTGTGGATAATTGACCCACAAGAGTCGCGATAATAAACGATCCAAAGATTCTGCTACAGCGATGGTCAAATTTCATATTATCGGCATTGTTTAACCCTCCTGTTGTCCTCGAGTCAAGGAAGGAAGGGAGGAAGAAGGGAAGGAAGGAAAGGAGGGAGGGAGTTAAGGAAAGAAGGAAGGGAGGAAGGAAAGGAAAGAAGGAAGGACAGAGGAAAGAACAAAGGAAGGAAGGTAGGAGGGAGGGAGGAAAGAACGAAAAAAGGAATGAAGGAAGGTAGGAGGGATGGAGGAAGGAGGGAGGGAGAAAGGAAAATAGGAAGAAGGAAAGGAGGGAGGAAGAAGGGAGGAAAGGAAAGATGGAAGGAAAGGAGGGAGGGAGGAGAGAAGGAAGGAAGGACGGAGGAAAGAAGGTAGGAAGGAGGAAAGAAAGAGAGAAGGACGGAGGAAAGAAAGAAGGAAGGAAGGGAGGAAGGTAGGAGGGAGGGAGGAAAGAAGGTAGGAAGGAAGGGAGGAAAGAAGGAACAGTCAAAACAGACGGTATCAATTTGACCCGGGAGGACACCACAGAGGTTAACTATCATTTTGCTTCTCCTCTTTCCTGTTTTCAGACGCTCTGTGAAGACAAATCAGTGGAGGACGTTTTACAAAGACACTTCAACTCCAGCAAAGACTTTCGCTCAATGCAAATGCTTCTGGTGAGCACTTTAATCTCACTGTTAAAGCCTCAAATCATCGTTTAACCCTCCTGTTGTCCTCAGGTCAAGGAAGGACAGGAGGAAGGGATGAGGAAGGAAGGAAGGAAAGGAGTAAGGAGGGACAGGAGGAAGGGATGAGGAAGGAGGAAAGGAGAAAGGAAGGACACGAGGAAGGGATGAGGAAGGAAGAAAGGAAGGAAGGAAAGGAGTAAGGAGGGAGGGACGGAGGGAGGGACGGAGGGAGGGAGGGACGGAGGGAGGGAGGGAGGGAGTGAGTGAGTAAGGAAGGAAGGAAGGAAGGAAAGGAGTAAGGAGGGAGGGAGGGAGGAAAAGAGGAAAGAAGGGAGGAAGGAAAGGAGCAAGGAAGGAAGGAAGGAAAGGGAGTAAGGAGGAGAGGGAGGAGAGGGAGGGAGGGAGGGAGGAAAGAAGGAAGGAAGGAAAGGAGTAAGGAGGGAAGGAAGGAAGGATGGATGGAAGTGAGGAAAGAGGGGAGGAGGGGAAGAACGAAGGAAAAATTAAAGAAAGAGGGAGGAAGGAAGGAAAGAAGGACCAGTAAAAAGAGACGGGGTCAGTTTGACGACAGGAGGGTTAAAATATGGAAAATTGAATTAAAACACACAAGAGTATAATTTGTTTATTGCCTGTCTTGCTAAAAATATTCCATCTTGTGTTTTCTCCTCCAGATGTTGTGTCTCAGTCGTGTGTCTGTTGCCAAACCGGCCATCAAACCTGCCGACTTGTTGGAGGCCAGCCGACTCTGCTTTGCCGACGCCAAGGCGAATATGCTTCACGGTAAAAAAAAAAAAAAAAAATCGGAGTCAAATAATTAACATGTGGGAGATTCTCTGAGTAGTTTAACACCACTTTCTTTTTTTTTGGTTTCTCTCTCTCAGGTTTGTCCATCTTGGAGCTGTGTCTGATCATCGCCATGAAACACCTCAACGACGTCTACGAAGGAGAGCCGTTCAATCTCCAAATGGTTCACAACGGTACGCTTTACACTTCAGAATCAGAAAACACGAGACAGGCGGAGAGGCGAAGAGAAAACGGCACCCAGAGGAGACATGAAAGGCGACAGGCAGCCAGAGTTTAAAGACAATATCGACACAGGAGAGACGTTCGCATCTCAAATAGCTCGAGATGATAACTCAGGAAAATTGACTTTTTGGTTTTTAGTACGTAAAGGAAAAACAAGTAAATGAATCAACGAGGGAAATAAGATGTTAAGCCTTTTCTCACCTGAAATTATAAAGGAGGGAAGGAAGGAAAAGAAGACAGAAAGGAAAGATGGAAGGAAGAGAAGGAAGGAAGGAAGGAAGGAAGGAAGGAAGGAAGGAAGGAAAAGAAGACAGAAAGTAAAGATGGAAGGAAGGAGGGAAGAGAACACAGGATGAAAAGATGGAAGGAAGGAAGGAAGGAAGGAAGAGAACACAGGATGAAAAGATGGAAGGAAGGAAGGAAGGAAGGAAGGAAGGAAGGAAGGAAGGAAGGAAGGAAGGAAGGAAGGAAGGAAGGAAGGAAGGAAGGAAGGAAGGAAGGAAGGAAGGAAGGAAGGTCGGTCGGTCAGATGGAAAAAAGAAAAAGGAGGAAGGAAAGATGGAAGACAGGAAGGAAAGTGGGCCGTATCGGACCCCTCGGTGGGCTGGTTCTGGCCCACGGGCCGCATGTTTGACCCCCCTGCTTTAATTGGTTGCAGCCTAAATCTAAAAGCCAATTTAAGTTGGTTCAAATGTGTCTTTTATATATTTTAAATGTCCTGTTTGATTTTGGCTTCATTTCCACTCACACATTTACAAATCTTCACTCGATATGTGCAACACGTCGAAGCGCTGAAGACAAACTGCTTCATGCAATTGATGCACAATTGATTTATTATTGATTTTATACTCTTCTTACATGTCTTTTCTTTTAGAGTTTAAGAAGTTCCTGCAGAGAAAGTCAAACTCTATGTACAAATTCGAGCAGCCTGTCATCATGAAGGTCGGTACAAACACCAAAATCTTAAAAGGCCTTCAGAGAAATTATCAATATTTATAGATCTTTATATGACAAAAAGACTCATTTTAAGACTTTGTTTCGCCAACTTTCTCCTCAGGCTTTCGAGCACCTGCAGCAGCTGGAGTTGATCCGACCGGCCGACTCCTCCGCGGCTAAAACGCAGAGGGAATACCAGCTGATGAGACTCATGGTGGACAATAGTCAGATCATGGAGGCCATGCAGAAGTATCCGCAGTGCCCCACGGACGTCAAGCAGTGGGCCATGTCGGCGTTCGGTTAATTAAAAGATACGCTGGGACTTTACGTAGACGTTCATTTGCTTTGTTTTTCTCTTCGGTGATGCGCCAGAAAAGCAAGGAAATGTGACTCTGTGGTCTTGGACACTGATATAAATCGTCTAATAGATGAAAAGAAAGAAGAAATTCAAAGTTTCAATGTTTTGAAATGGAAACTGATGCTTGAAACAAAGACGTTGACCAAATGTGTCCACCCGAATGAGAGGAGAACGAGTTACAATCACCTCAGATGGAGAAATCACCATTTTTTCGGGACTATGAGAGTATTATTTTGTCTTGAAGCAGAGTTTTGATATAAAAATGAAATAAAATGGCGAGTTTGGCTTTAAAACTGTCAATGCATCAGTTCATTTTCTTATATTTCATCCTAAAACTTGCTATTGAAATCATTATATAACCCTAAAATCATTAATTAAAGTCTTGCAAATCATTCAAGCTTGTGAAATTGAGAAGTGCCTTAAAAAATTCACCTTTTTCCAGACTTAACTTAAAAATATGTGATTCCCAAAGACTTTTTTATAGTAAGACGAGTTAGAACAGATTCACAGCTGACATAAATCATCTCTTATCCTCAAATCTTTTCATGTTTTTCTCCTCAAAATACCTCAAAGACGAAGAGTTGGACCCTATCAGTCTGCTGGCACTTCAGCTGCTCAATGCTGCCATCTAGTGGCGAATGTCTGCAATCACATGAGCCTGGATGGAGAAATACAAGGATGCTTGAAAAGGATGAAATTTTGATTTGTCACTGTGAGCTTGTAACTCTGCAAAAATGCTGTCAGGAAAGTAGATTTAATCATTGTGTGTGTGTGTTTTATAGGAAGTGTCACAATAATCTGAACCCTAAAACAGGAAGAAAACAGATAACAGGACATTTTTAAGAGTTTGTAGACTGAAAGATGCTTCAATCCTGCAAAGATGACAGTTTTTAATCAAAAGCAAATTATAAAATTCAATTTACTTTGTGTCATTAATAATAATTTAATTCTTAGTGACTGAAAGACACACAGAGATTCTCATTTGGTGAAGGACGAAGAAGAGTCGCTCTCTACGCTGCAGCTTTTCATTAGATTTTTAAAGTTTAATTGAATTATTTATTGATGTGTTTCACTGCTAATTAGGTTTAAGATCTCAATGTGACTTACCTGGTTAATACAGAGCTAAATCTGTAAAGAAATACTGTACATACATTTACTTTTACATCAAATCTGACTTAATACTTACCATTTGGCTCACTTTTTTAATAATGTGTATGTGTTATTCTGCAATTACCTTCCCCCTCATAGCAACACTGTATTTTACAGGAGCTTCATTTCCAAATAATTACCTTTATAATTAGACGTTTCCTGGAAAAGGACACTCCAATTAATTCCTAACATAATGTGGAGAGTGTCTTCGTCTGTGCACAGCAGGTCGGCTGAAGGAGAGGAAATGGGGGAATTACTCTAGAGGCATGCAAAGTTTAAATAATGCATGCATAATGAATGGATATTTACTTGGGTTTAAATTTGGATTTTTCATATTCTTCTTATATAATTAGTTTGGAGTGAGATTCTTCTTTCCAGGAAACTTGCTCTCGCTGTAAATACATGAAGTAAAGTGAAGTAAAATCAGTCAGAAAGAAAAAGAAAAAAACATTCACAATCTAAAAACACATTTATTTACATCACGTGGATCACTTCAGCTGATAAAAACCACGACCGGCCAACATTAGCCGGGAGTCGCAGCGCTGATCGGGGCTCAACGCGGCCTCGACTGTGATAACGTATCCAGAGTTTCTGAAGGTTTTTGTTTTTGTTTTTCCTGCTGTAATACTTGTTGAAGGCATTTTCTGTTTTTCTCTTAGCTGGTTTAAAAACTCACTCTTATACAGTTTGAAATTTCAGACCTTTGTTTCTTTTTTCCTATTTTTTCACATTTACTTTATGTCAGTAACATAAAATGCACAGTCACAGTTCTTTATCAGGAGTTAAGAAACAAGACAATTTCATCACTTTAGACTCTTTTTTCCCCAGAAACCCTTGTGAGCGTTATCACCAGTCGAGGCTGTGTTTCGGCAGATCCTGGATCAGCGCTTGCGTACTCGGAGAACCTCGAGAAATGTGGGGGGGGGGGGGGGGGGTCAAAAACGCTTATAGTGTTTTTGCTTTTCTTTTTTTTTTTTTCTTTTTCTTAATTTGTAGAAATTTCCAGGAGGGGGGGGGGGAGGGGAGGGCCTTGCAACCAATATATCTTACTACTAAGATAGTCCTGGTGGCGAGGTCATTGGAGTTCAATGTTTCCTCTAAAATTCTTACCAACAAGTGTGTGTGTGTGTGTGGAGGGGATTTTGGGGGGGCAGGAGGTGGTTGAGATGCTGGAATGAAATACCTGTAGTGGATGATTGTTTTATCACATATGGAGTATTGCATTTTGCTCTTTAAGAGCTTCACTGGGTTTTAAAAATGCAACCGTCAGGAGACCCAGGTCGGCTCCTTGAGGAACAACGTGGGCTGACTTTCTTACCCTTAAGTGCTTTTTTTGTTTTTGGGATGCATTACAAAGTACTCCAATGAGCCTCTAGCTTTAAGCTTACACAAAGCTCAACTTGTGTGTTATTTATCCGCATAGTTAAGAGAAGGGGGCAATTTTTTTGACTCATAAAAACAAAACAAAAAAACAAGAAAAAAAAGTATAAATGAATGTAGAGGAAACACTGAAGTTCAACACGTACTTATAAAGATTCAGCTCAAGAGTATATAGTTGATACAGGTATTTATGTTCTCATGTCTGTACAGATTCCTAGACTGCTTAAAATAGTGGGGGGTGGGTTGGGAGGTAGGGGGGGGGGGGGGGCAACAAGACACAAATGTTCCACTGGTAGTTTATATGCACAGCAATGTGAGATGCTGGGCTGGAGGAAGTCAAGGTAGAAAACTGGAAAGCCTGCACGCTTGGAGAACAGATTCATACACCTCGGACTACAGTAGGGAGGAGGGGGGGTGATTTGTAATTGGTTTTGAGAAGAGGGGGAAGAGAGTGCCGTCTTAAGATTTGAAGATGGTACTTTTTTGGTTTAAACGTCTTTTCTTTCTTTCACATCTTGGATACTTCGGCAGCCGGTAGAGGTGTATGAAAATGGAGCTCCGAGAGAGAGAGAGAGAAAAAAAAACAAAAACAACAAAAAAAGTGTGCGTCAGGTTTTCTCTAGTTTCTTACGGTGACGGGGCACAATCACACGAAACCAGCCAAACGCAAAGCCCTCTAAAAGTTACACAGGGCCGGGCTCAATCCATCAAAAAAGTTACACACAATACTGGAATCCAGGAGTCTGAAGAACATTCATTCTCGGTCGTTTTTGTCCGTAGACTGAATAGAAAGAAGCACATTACAGTTTTTATATCGATTCTTTTTGAATTCATTAAAGTATTTCCTGAATTACAACTGAACACCCCCAACCCCCCTAAACCCCCACCCACCTTCCCCCTCCCCCAAAAAACCAGCAACAACAACCATAAAATCGTGCCAACTCTTTTCATCTTTTCTTTTTTTTTGTATAACTTTATTCCGAGTTGCACCTGAGCTGTGATCCCCAAAAACCCAGAGGCCTGTAAATTATAAAATAAATACAACATATATCAATATGCAAAGTCACGGATTTTTAAAAAAAGAAAAAAAACAAAACAATTAAAATGCTACAAGTTATTTTTGTGTGTGTGTGTGTTTATACTGAAAGTCACTCCTGCAGCTGATCCTACAGAAGTGTAGGGTAGTTTGCGGCACTGGTTGCATATAACTCGCTAAGAACTTAGAAAAGCATAGTACTGAATCCCTGAATGGTATATTTTGTTGGTTTTGGGACGGTTTCTCAGCAGGAGGTGTAAAGTCAATTTTCGAAGTGCAGAGGTGGTGTTAAATCTTTAGATAAGGGTCAGAGGAAGGGGGTAAAGAAAGGTATATTTGACCCTAAAAGTGGTTTTAATGAGATACAGACATGTGAAGTAAACAGAGATACGAGATGAGTTATACTGTATGCAGACGATGGTGTTTTTTACCTCTTATACCTGTTTTTTTTTTTTTTTGCATTTATCCTGTTTGTGTGAAAGTAGATCAGCATTTACCTACATAAAGCTTTACAGTACTGGGACTAAACCTCCCTAAAACCAAATTTGGCAACATATAGAGGCTTTTTTATTTTAATTTAAATCCACTTGGCAGCTTAAAAAAAAAAATACTGGTGAGCTACTTTTTATTTTTTTAATTTAAAGACACAAAAAGAAGGATAACACTGCCCCCCTTTTTTCTGTTTTGTGTGTTTTCAGGTGTTAAAGATCTTCAGCTGTCTTGTACAGTAAATAAAATATAGTAAAAATTAAACTTTTCATGCATCAACAGTACAAATGATACGCCTTATTTATTTCTGCTTCTTTTCAGTCATCTCAAAACTTATTATAGGGGGAGAAATGGGAAGTCCCCCCCCCCCCCTTTCCCTCCACTTGCAATTTAATATCACAAAACTCCCTTTTCTACTGGAGGAATCCGTGTTTTTCATGATTTTGGTTTATTTGCCAACGCTTTCTACCCCTAAGAAGAAATCCCTGCGAGTGAGGTAGTAATTATTGAAGGGAGCTGCTGGGAGTTTTGCACGTACTGAATCGTCCCTGACTGTTCAAGCTTAACGAGGACCTTTTGTTTTTGTTTTTTTAAAAGACAATAGCTGTTTTTTTTAATAGCAGTTTAATTGAAAAAAAGCAGCAGAAGCAGCAGCAGCAAAAAAAGGAAGCGATATCAATGCAAATATTGAACTCTTGTATGCTACATTAAGTAAATAACAAGATGATGGCTTCAACTTCCTTCAGGTTTGCTGTGTGGTTGCAATAGTCTTATTACCATGCCGCACTTTCTCTTGATGCTTTCTCCTCTAATCGTAACGAGTTAAGAGGTGTATTTGTTTTTAAAGTTGTGGTGTGGTGGTTTGTTGGTTTTTTTGGTGGTGAAACTGAATAAATAGAGCATGCAATCACAAGACTACTTGAGATGAAAAATGTTAAATGAGTGTTATGATCTTCACGCTGGAATAAATATGTAACTCCATGATCACCAGGCAATGTTATTCTTTAGTGTTTTACTTGGCTTTTTCACTTCACTTAAAATGTAAAGCTCTGTTTAAAAACTAAAAACATTATTAATATCTATTGCCTGAACGAGATTATTTTAAATATTCCCAACCTCTTCTTTAATAAAAAAAAAAGAAAAAAGCTTGATTTTACACCATTGTCCTGTGAAACCGTCCCAAAGCTTGAGGACAGACTGCAGGTTTTTGCCGGCACCAGTGTTTTAATGTCCCTCAGAGGAAAAAAAATAAAGACTCAAAAAAACGCCACTGTTGCACCTTCGCAACGATGACAGATACATCCGTTTTGCCTGACATCTACCAGAGTAACTATAATGGATACGTAGAAATGGCACCAGGATGAGAGAAAGAGAGAGAGAGTAAGAAAGAAAGAAAGGTTCCTCATCTACACTTGTTTGAATAGAGATAAGAAAGAGAGAGTTGAGTTAGTGTCAGGAGGTTTTAACACCTTTAATTTAAGCCCTGTTGTAAGAAAACTACTATAAAGTGGCACATGAATGTCTTCTATTTAAATTCAGATCGGGGTTGTGTCTATCGCTCTCCGAGGAGAGATACAAGACAAATAAATTAGGATTAGTGTTGAGATTAAATTTAGGGTAGTACTTAAAAAAGAAGCAGAAAGTGATGGCTAATCCTTCACAAGTGGAGACGAGGAAAGACAGAGAGAGAGAGAGAGAGAGAGAGAAAGAGAGAGAGGAAGCGTAAGAATCAGCAAAGAGAGGAGGTACTCCAGTCCGAGACAGGTGACGATGAGGAGGAAGAGGAAGAAGAAGAAGAGGAGGATGTGAGGAGGTGGTGAGTAGCAAAGATTCCTGAGGCGTATCAAAAGAGAGCAGAAACTCTTGATAGTAATCCAAATAAAACAAAAACTAAAAATAGATGTGTGCAATCAAATCAAAAGCAAGCTGGCTCAGCTAAATACAGGTACGATTGCAAAGTTAGGGCTGGGTACCTTTGATTTATTTCTTTTTTTTTGAAACCTCCTCAAAAAAACCCAACAAAAAAACAATTGTAGTTGTTGTTGTTGTCACACATAATTTAAAATAATAGGAAAAAAAACAAAATAAAATACTTGTTTTAAATACCTTTTGATATAAAAGGTATCAACTGGTCGGTACCCAGCACTAATCCAGAGATATATAAATACTTATATATTTTAATATCCAGATCTCACGGCCAAAAAATTAGGCTTGTCAGCGATATATTATTAACTCCGTTGACATTTGACACGGCAAACCAAAAAAAAAAAAAAAAAAATCACTTTAAACGACATATATAACTTCATCAAGAGGGGGAGGGGGGGTTATACTTTTGTTTTTATATCTCATTATCAGCAGAAAACAAAAAAAAGGGAGAAAAAGGAGGAGGAGTTCAGTCAAAAAGAGATTGAGGAAGGAAAAGAAAAAGAGAGGAAGATGTAATATTACTGTGTGTGTTTTATTTTTATGGCCGTGTCTGTAGACTACATTACCCATGATTCTCAGGGTGGTGGTGGTTAAACAGTAGAGATTTGATTGTAATGGAGGGAGAGAGAGAGAGAGAGAGAGAGAGAGAAAGAGTGTAAGCTATGACTGTGAAAAAGGGAGAGAGGGATTTAATTTAAACTGTGTCCATCTGAACTGAGGTATACCTGGTTGAAGGAGGTTTATGGTTTTTTTTTTTTCTTTTTCTTTCTTTAAATCATTTAATATCGTCGTAATGCTTGAAAATGGACCCCACCCCCCCTTCCCCTCCCTTCCCTATCCCCTCACCCCTTTTATTTTTTAACTTTTTCTTTTTAAAATAAGCTTGATTACCAAGTTGTCTGGGTCCATAATAATACACTATGTACAGCAGCATTACACTATAAACATTCAGAAGCCGTTGCTTATTGGCAGAACAGATAGTCGTTTCTTTAAAATTAAAAGAAAAACAAAAACGCACACGAGAGAAAAAACAGCAAATGTATCTTGAGAGAGAGAGAGAGAGAGAGAGAGAGCGAGAGAGAGAGAGAGAGAGAGAGAGAAAGAGAAAGAGAGAGAGAGCCGGGTGCTCGTCTTTTTTTTTCTTTTTCTTTTTACACTAAAATGCAACTTTTGAGAGTTCGGTGAAATTTTCCTCTGCAAGATTTCCTCTCTCCGTAGAAAACCGAGCAGAATAGAGAACAGGTCGTCCTCCTTTATATATATATATACTGTATATATATATATATGTGTGTGTGTGTGTGTGTGTGTGTGTGTGTGTGTGTATAAAAACAATACATGATAAAAGTGTTTGTTTGAGTGTCGTCGTCCCAGCATTTCGTCGTCGTCGCCGTCGTAAAATATCCTGAATCGTTTTGTTGGGTTTTTTTTTGCTCGGGATGAGAAAAAGTTTTGCAGTTTTTTTGTTTTTGTTTGTTTGTTTTTTCTCAATCATCAACCGTTTGTTTTTAAAACGTTAAAAATCCTCAGGCACACAAAATGAGGTGGAGATCAACTGATGTGGTGAGGTGGTGGTGGGGGGGGGCGCAGCAGGGGGTTGTTTCCTGAACGCGAGTAGCGGCCCGCACTTAAAAGAAAAAATCAAAAAAAAAAAAAAAGGAAGAAAAAATCAAGACAAAAAAACCCCGGAAAACGTAAATAAGAAGAAAAGCCCACTATGCCGACCAACCAGGGTCGGCCGTTCGTCCCCCTCGTGTTGATCCGATTGCGGTTCCACAAGCTCATCCGGTGTCGGTTGATCGGCCGATGGATCATAAGCTGGACTCCTTCGGCGGGAGGTCCACGTTGGTCACCATGGTGACGACGGTGACGATCTCCTCGGGGCCGATGATGGGAGCCTGGCGCTGCATTTGGCCGATGCGCTCCTCGACGCAGCCGGCGGACAGGCGAGCCTCGGCCTCGTGGTCCCAGCAGTCCTCGATGGTTTCACACAGCATGGCCAAACCCTGAGGAGGAGCAGGAAGTACAACGTTACTGTCAGTCACAAGCTTTAGGGACGAGTTCAGAGGCTGTTTTTGTTTAATTTGGGCTTCGAATGATACTCTATGTTCCAGAAAATTCCAGAAAAAGTATCTTAACACTTTGAATAAATACACAAAGTACAAATAATATGAGCACATTTTGATTTCTACAACCAGGAGCCAACTCCGCAGATCAAGACTCAGCAGGACATTAATGTACATATTTCATAAAAGCTTTAGAGACGAGTTCAGAGGCTCTTATTGTTTAATACGTGCTTATTTATGTTCTAGAAATGCTTTTAAAGAGTATAACATTTTTTTTAAGTATCTTAACACTTTCAATAAATACATTAAATACAAATAAGATAATCATCTCTGAAAAAAGGTCAAAATTGACCAGCTTTAGAGACGAGTTCAGAGTCTCTTTTTGTTTAATTTGAGCTTTTAAAGATACACTATGTTCTAGAAATGCTCCTAAAGAGTAGAAAATAATCTTAACACTTTGAATAAATGCATTAACCCTCCAGTTGTCTTCCCAGGTCAAAATCTACCAGGTTTGGTTTAACTGTTTATAAAGCATAAAGGTTTAAATTATCATCCAATTCTGTGTTTAGATCTTTTAAGACGACGTCATTCCAACTTATTACCACAAGTTTTACACTTATCTTTGGAAATGATGGTCAATATATCTCATTTAAATGAACCTATACCTAATTTTTGAGTGAACACCTGCTGTACTCCTGTGTCAAAATGAACCTGAGGACAACAAACAAACACATAGATCGACTCCGCAGATCAACACTCAGCAGTTTACCTACACATGGAAGATAAGCGACGCTCTTTTAAGGACAGATTTTTTAGAAATGATGGTCAATACACCTCATTTAAATGAACCTATACCTCATTTTTGAGTTAAAATTAAACAGAAATTATGACTTATTTTAACTAAATTTAAGATGGAAGAGGAAAATGAGTTAATATGTCAAAGTTTAGTTGTTATACTGTTTCGAAACCATTTCAAAATCACACCATCGGACAGTTTTTGTAGATAATTAGACTGCAGGTGCCTTGAGATGACTTTTGTTATGATTTGACGCTATATAAATAAGGTTGCATGATTGCTACTTTGACTTAAACCCATTGTCTCTTTGCTCACCATGTGTTTCTGCCAGCAGTCCCTCAGGCAGGGCCGCAGTTTCTTATGCACGACGACTTCCTGCATGTCCTCCAGAGACGGATGCTGCCCCACCTCCTCCTCAAACGGGAGCATGTACTCATCGACGGGGCCTGTTAACACACAGCGCAGCATGTTAATTAAGCTGTTGGAGTAATATAATAATAACCATAATAATAATACTATTAAATGAAGTGATTGCGGTCTGACCGTCGGCAGCGGTGCATCTCGCTGCGAGCTCCCAGAGGACGAGTCCGAAGGCGTACATGTCGATACGCAGGAAGGAGTCTCGCTGGAAGTTAATGGCGCCCTCCAGGACTTCGGGAGCCATGTAGCGCCGCGTTCCCACCTTAAAAAAAAAAAAGGCAATGCATAAAGTTAATAGAGGTTAAAGTTCAGCGTCAGACATGAAGAGGAAAATCAAACATCAGCTGGAGAGAGAGGAGAGGAAGAGAGGAAGGGAGAAAGGGAGAAAAATGATGACACAGCGAGAAAAAGACGGGCTGAGACGGCGAAAAGTGATGCTTGACATCGAGGCCTTGTTATTGCTTAGTTGGCAGATACAGCAAACTGAAACATGATATCAGCATGTTTATAACCATTAACATATTCAAGTGAAAGCAAAGTTGACTCTCTTGAAGTAAAACTAGATGAAAGAAACATTGATTTTTTTAGTCATTTTAGCCTTATTTTCATGATATTTTCAATTAAAAAGTCTTTCCAGGCCTGTTTAAAAACCTCTAAAGTTTCCTAAAAGTGGGCCACACTGCCACCTACAGGCACTGTCAGGTATCTTCACAGTTTGATATTAATAACAGTGACTCTAACACTACCTAAAACTCCAAAACTGTCCCCATTACAACCATATTTTGTCAGTCCAGAAACAAAGGTCAGTACTGTACCTGTCCGTGTGTGTCTCCTGCTGATTTTCCCGCCTCAAACTTCAAAGCAAGGCCAAAGTCAGCTATACAAGCTGTCAGGTTAGTCTTCAACAGCACATTCTTACTCTTAATGTCCCTAAAAAACACAAAAAGAAAGACAGGAAACACCTTTAATGTTGATTCATGAGTGTAGGATGATGTTAACTATGATAATACATTAGAATATTGGAGCGTACCGGTGAGCGACTGAGGGTTTGTGTCCGTCTTTGTGTCCTGGTATATCCTCGTGCAGGTAGGCCAGGCCGCGGGCCGCCGTCATGGTGATGTGGCAAAGCTCGTTCCACGACACCACGTTGGCCTTCAGGTAGTCTGTCAGCGAGCCCTGAAGAGGAGAAGAAAGAGAGGAGGAAGAAAGTGTTGAGTGTGCAGATATTTAAACATCATTCTTGTCGACTTTAAACCAAAAAAGCTGAGTAAAAATGTCAAAATTTCTACTTTAATTGCTTTATTTGATTTGAAACTTACTAATTTTCTCCTTGATTCTCATCATATGTTTTTATTTTTGTCTAATTCTCCATCTTTAACTTAATTTTACACAATTATTAAACATATTTAATACGTTTTTTTCCTACTCGACACATCCAGCGATGTGGGCGATAATGAAATGAAATGATTCAACAGGAAGAAGAATAAATAAATAACACTTATAATAGTATTTAGCTGATGGGCTGATTTACAATGAGACTCTTCTCTTTTGGAGCGAGCGTTTCCACGGTAACGGCAATATCCATAATGGGTAGGAAGTCAGTAAAGCTTGAAGTTTGCTTCATTGTGAAAAAATATATATATAACTGAAACTTTAAGGATGGAAAAAACCCAGAAAATGTAACTTTTAGAGGTTGACATTTCACTTCAGGGTGATAAATAATATTTACTACCACTCGGATGTCTTCTTATAGCAATAATAATAATAATTTTATGTGTGCGGTACTTTGTCAAAGTGCTTTCCGTAGCACAGCGATGTCCTTTTGGTCACCTCTGTCACCGAGCCAACTCCACTGCACACGTTTCCTGCTCTTGGTGTTTTAACTCAGCCGTGATAAATGCTGTTCATTCATCTACTTGTTGTTGTTGTTGTTGTTGTTGTGCTGTTTAATCTAAATCTATCAGGGAGGGCTCTTAATCAGTCAAAATCTGCTCTAATTTACAGTTTATTACACATTTTCTGCTACCTAAACATATAAAAAAGCACATATATGTAGATAAAGATGCCATTTAAAGCCTTTTCTGTTAAATATAATCATTTAAATGTTGCATTAAAGATAATATAAACATATAATAGTAGATTTGGCTCCATGAACAACTAAAATAAGACAAGATTTCAAGCCTTGCATCTGCTTTCTGCTCCTTATCCTTTACGCAACATCTCTGTTCTTACATAATGTATGTCAATATGAAACAAGGTCATGTCTGCTAAGGGCCAAAGACAGGTGTAGTTTCACTGAGTCACCACTAGAGGGCAGAACGCTCCTACAGAAGTATTAATAAATATATATATATATACTCTCTGATAAGGCCAGTTGTCCTGTGTTTGGATATGAGTGTACCTGTGTCTTTAATGATGTGACCAATCAGGCAAAACACACACTGACAGCTATTAATAATCTATGAATTGTCCAAGGTGTGAGTGAGGGGAGTATTTCAGGTGAACGTAGCTTTTCGGGGGGCATGCACGCTACTTCTGCTGCTGCTAGGATGCATCAAACACTACATAAAAGGCATAAATCAGCTGTCAGGAGACTCTGAAGCTCTTTCTGGGTCAAAGTTAAGTTGTGAATCCTCTAAAGACGCCTGCTTACAAAATAATTACAGCATATATTCGTCAAGGTTTTGCTGCTTTCTATAAAAAAACACATTTCTTCCACTTTGGTGCAGATATACACAAACCAAGAGTAGCACTTGTGGACCTGCTGCAGGGTTAAATATGTTTTTTTGACACCTTGAGGAGGAAAAAAGCTGTTTGTGGGTCAAAGTTTAAGTTGTGCCGTTCATATCTATATCTAGATATGAACATGCAAGATATTAATACTGCATAAAGCAACAACATGGGGCGATATCAAGAGTTTATGATGAAGAGTTTAGTGTTTAGTGACTGTTTGCAAAGTAGAAGCTGCAGAAAAATGTTTTATTTTTAATTTAATTGCAGCTTAAGACAGTTTATTGGTCTGTTTAGTAACTGCACTGTAATGTCCATTTGGTATTATTATGTTGTTTTGTTTAAGAAAGCTTCATTTTCACTGTTGCTGCACATATATCGTATTGATATTAAGATATTTGGCTTTAATATCAAGATGCAATAACTTGTCCATATCACTGTGAATCCTCTTAAGACGCTGCTTTCCACATTTCTTCCACTTGGTGAGGATATATATACAAAATCAAGAGGAGTACTTGTGGAGCTGCTGCAGGGTTAAGTGGCTTACAGAGAGTTGTATTGTTTGGTTTAAGCCTCTTCATCACAACCTTTAATTTTTTAGCCTTTATTCATGCAAAGGGGGGGGGGGGGGGGGGGTTCTTTAGCACACACACACACACTTGATTCAAAGTCTTGGCCAGGCTGAGGGAGTAAAAAAAAAAAAATTCCAGCAAGTGAAGCGTAGGAGAGTTGCTCTCCACTTCGTCGGTAATGACCCTCAAAACACAGAGGCACTTAAAAGCCCCCTCCCCCCCCACTAAATGCTACATAGAGTCTGGTTGGGAAGGGTGAGTGAAGCATGACGAAGGCCTGATAAAGCTTTAAAAAAGTGTTAAATATATTGTAATTACAAAAGGAGCTCTTAAGGCGCCAAACACAATCTATATAATGTGTTTTCTCCACAGTTCCAACATCTGTATTAGCTGCTCCTTTCTTTCCTGCCTGCAGGCTGGAAACGCTACACTACAACCACTAAATCCTACAAAACAAATCGGCGTGTTTACATGGACGTAAACAACCTGGTTAGTGGGTGAAATCGGCCGAGAAATCAGAGAATGTGTTTACACGCGGTGCAGTAACACGCTAACTGTGAAACACGTGTTTATGTGCAGCTGGTCAGTAATCTGATTTCTACTCTACTCCGCAGTCCGCATGAACAGGAGTTATTTTTATCTTTTTTTTTGGGAGTCGTTGGATGTAGGATTCTTCTTCCTTCTGGTGTAATTCTACAAATAACCCACTGTAGAGTTGTTACAACACGTGTTCTTCACTCTGATTTTGTTATTTTGGATATAAGGATGAACTCTTCCCTCTGTATTGTTATGTTCAGGGTTAATTTAACGTTAGAAACGAGGTGCAAAATCACAATCAGGACCTTTATTTTGCCACCTTTCAGTCAGTGGATTAGCTTTACTTGCATCTATTTATTAAAAGAGATTAGAGCCTAATTATTATCACCCAATACTGGTTGGTATCAGTGCATATGTTGTCCGATTTGCACCAATTTACATATATTTTTAAAGTTATATAGGCAGCTTTTTATGTATATCTGATCCTTTCCTTAATTATTTAATATACATGTCAATATATCATCTTCCCCAAAAAAAACTGTATCAGTTGGGCCCTAAAAGACACACACACACACACAGTTGGCTGACAGTATCTTAATATATTCTCCTGCTGTATGTTAGAGCAGTGCTGAGTCTGAGTGTGTGAGATGTTTCTAAATGCAACCAGACGGAGCAGAGAGACGAGTAACACCTGAGAGTCACACGGCAGTCTGCTCTGATCTGGAGACGTTTAAAAGCTTTAACTTTTAGTAGCAGCAACAGTGAGCGCTCTGTCCATCTCTGTGGCTACTGGTTAGGACATTTAGGGGTTTATATGAGTTTGTATGTAGCAACGTCATCCTGCAGAAACATACATGAGCTAACATGGGGAAAAGGCTTTTTACCTCCTATACATAATACAGTACAGTGTTTTTTTTACTACTAATGTCTTTGTTTTGCTTGTGTACTTACTTATTATTTATTTATTATTCTTTATCCTTTTCTATTGATGCTCTTTTTATATTTTTTACTCTCCACTTTGCTGCTGCAATGATGTAAATTCCCTCCACTATGGGACTAATAAAGGAACATCTCATCTTGTTTTTGACACTAAAACATGCGTACTCTGACCACATATTAGACTTTTCAGTACTGAGAAGCTACATAATGATATAAAACCCTCAAAATAACAAATAATAATGCACATATCCAGATCTATATTTATATCCTGGGGCTCTACTGGAATATCTTTGCATCACTTAAAGTTAAAAAAACACTGTATTGATCTTATACTGGCCCTTCAGAGCAGCCTATGCATTAAAAACAGGCTCTTTTAGCCCTTTCATCTCTTTATAACACTTTAAATAGTATTAAAACATTCAATATAAGACTGAGTTCAAAAGCTCGGAACCAAAAAAATAATTAAAAACTAAAGAAATGAAGAAATAAAGTGTGTTTACCTTTTCGTGGTAGGTGGTGATGAGCCACAGCTCCAGGTCCAGGTTGTTGTTCCTCTTCTCGACGCCGATGAAGTGGAGGATGTTCTCGTGCTTCATGCCGCTCACGCTGTACATCTCGTACTCGTTCTGCCAAGACAGCTTGTCCTAAAAAACCAAGGCGGAGAGTCACAGATGTTATTCCCCGTTACCTGTTCCCCACTTTATTAACAAAAACTTTGAATATAACTTGTAGAAGAAAAAAAGGTAAGATAGGTGAGAAGTATTACATTTCATGACTTTTTCAGCTTTTTCCTTCCTTCCTTACTTTCATCTTTCCTTCCCTCCATCTTTCCTTCCTTCCTTCCATCTTTCCTTCCTTCCTTCCATCTTTCCTTCTTTCCTTCCTTCCTTACTTCCATCTTTCCTTCCCTCCATCTTTCCTTCCTTCCTTACTTCCATCTTTCCATCCCTCCATCTTTCCTTCCTTCCTTACTTTCATCTCTCCTTCCTTCCTTTCATCTTTCCTTCCTTCCTTACTTCCATATTTCCTTCCTGTCTTCTTTTCCTTCCTTCCTTACTTTCATCTTTTCCTTCTTTCCTTACTTCCTTTCATCTTTTCCTTTCCTCCCAGCAATATATGTATTCAGTAACATGTTAAAGCAAAATCTTAAAGGTCTGACATCAGATATAACCTCCTAATGTGTAACTTACGTAACTTTATATAAGCAATAAAACCTCTTCTTCACCTTTTATGTTACAATGCCTTACCATGAGCTTCCTAATTTGATTTCTAAATCCTCTAAAAACGCTCAAAATCCATCGACGCTTCTTCATTTAAATACCTGAATGGGGAAGATCTTAACGGCCACGTAGTCGTTGAGCAGCTGCGCCTTCCACACGCAGCCGAAGCGCCCCCTAGCTTTCACCTCGATCAACTGCAGCGGCTTCTGTCCCATGACGGGGGACGGGGGAGAAGGACCGGGATCCTGCAGAAACAGAGAGAAAGAGAGGGAGGGAAGGAAGGAAGGTGGACAAAGGGGAAAAAAAGAGAGAGAAAAGGACAGTGTTATTCTTTATTCTTTCTTTTTCTTTTTTTTTTCTTGCAGAGCATTAAAATAGCGTTGGCTTAGAGCTGAAGGTGACCGGGCTTTTTGGCTCCGTTGACAACATGCCTGAGGAGCTTAGACCAGCAGAATCACTATCATCTCCACATCTTAAATCACATCTCACAGCTCACATTTATAGACTGGCTTTTTAATATGATGCTGCTTTCCTATTTCATTATTTTAAACCACATACTGTTTGTTTTTTTAGTCACTTTCTTGTTGTACTTTCGCTTTATTTGACTGTTAAAGAGGTTTTTTTTTTTTTTTTAAAGTAAAGTGTGTTTAAAGTTCGCCTATTATTAGTGTGACGTTTGTTGGCAGTTGAGGACACGAGCTTACCCAAGCAAGGGTTTGAATTAATTAATTTAAAATTCAATTATACCTCTAAGGGCTGCCTTCGTTTGAGTTTACAGAAGCAGGATTGTAAACTGGACGGTTGCCAGTTTGAATCTGGTGACGGGGGGAGGAAACATATTAAACTCTTTACTAAACACCTGAGCAAGAGGCACATGAATGAGTATGAAAGCGAGATTAAATGGTGAAATACATTAAAAGGATTTAGTGTCCACTGTGTTGAAGCTTGGCAGGTCAAACCTCACGCGTGTGTTGTGCGTCTACGTTAATCCCGTATAAACAAAAAGAGAAAGCGAGGAAGCCAAGTGTTCCAAATCTAAAAAAAAAAAAGTAGGTTAAACACAGCTGGTGATCGGGATTAAGCTGATCACTTTCACATGTGACTTCACAGAGGAGGACGGGGAGGGGTTGAGCGGAGGACAGCGAGAGAGAGAGAGAGAGAGAGAGAGAGAGAGAGAGAAGAGAGAGAGAGAGAGAGAGAGAGAGAGAGAGAGAGAGAGAGAGACAGAGAGAGAGAGAGAGAGAGAGAGAGAAGGTTAAAACAGCATGCAATGAGGGAGTCACATTTCCAGAGGATAAAAGGTAGAGGAGAAAGACTAACACATGACGGATTGGCCTTTGATGAAACCAGATATACGCTGCTGTAAAAATCTCAACTTTACTTCCAACGTTCTCTGTTTCGCTGCCGTCATGTTTTTACTTGAACCGAAAAGGTGTGCGCCTCGCCCCGATAAGCCAGAGCAAACCCCCGGAGGGCCTCAACAGGAGCCACTCAAACACTAATAATAATAATAATAATAATATCTCCCCCCCCCCCCCTAAAGAAAAAGAAGAAGCAGTGCACGCTTGTCAATCTGAATTTAACTTCCCATAAAAATGAGCTTTGAGTTGGAAGGTTTTGACGGATGATATTTAATAAACAGGAGGGAGGAACGGGGCGGATTACCTCTTGTTTAATTTACCGTCAAAGTTTCCCCCCCCCATTCCCTCAACTCAACTCCACTCCCCCCAAAAAAACCTGATATCCAAGTCTTCCGGGCTGTGAAAAACGAGCGCTACCAGGCCAAAGCCAAAGCCAAGAAAGCCTTTAACCGCATCAGCAGTAAAAAAAAAAAAAAAAAGGAGGACAAGAGGCTTCGGCTTTTTAAAAAAATGTTTTATCGCTTGTTCTGACAAGATTATTGTGGCAACAGAAGCTGACTGTATATCATTTAGCAGCGTTTATGGGTTTGATTTTTATCAAGCTGAAATCCCGAGGCCTGGGTCGTGAACTTTGACACACACACACACACACACACACACACACACACACACACACACACACAACACACACACACACACACACACACACACACACACACACACACACACACACACACACACACACACACACACACACATACACACACAAATCTTCTACTGCCACAAAATGCTTGAGATTTATTTTCCTTCTAGATCCTATTAATGCCTTCTAGTACACTATGATATACAGTTTCTCCCCCCCGGTTAAAGAGGGATAAGAGGATTTCGGTGTAAGAACAAGAGGAAGTGAAAACAAAATGAGCCTTGTTTGGCATTCAGGTAGCAGATATATGTCATCACATGGGAAATTAGCTCAGAAAACTAATCAAAACACCAAACTTGCATGCAAGACGATGGAAAAACTAGTAATCAGGTAGTTTAATTCAAATAAGTTGCATGATATTACTTCTAGTCAAGCCAATAATGAGCTTTATATTGCAAGAGGATTTAAAAAAAATGTTATTACATTATAGGTTTGTTGCTTTAGGGGTGGAAATGAATGTTTTGTTTGTCTATTCTATATTTATAATGTCCCCAAAAGGCTCAAAGTTTCACCCAATCTCATTTAATATAGAGTGGATGCTGCAGTAGTTTACATATTGGAAGTAAAAGCTGCAGAAGTTAAGTTTTACCTCCTCTTAATGTTAAAAAAGAAGGTGTATAAGTCCGAAAATGAGGTTAAAAAGAAAATACAGGATTCAGGTGTGCAGGTTTGTTCCTTAAGGGGGGAAATTAATATTTTCTTTTGTCTATTCTTTGTTTTAAAATGTCACCAAAAAGACTCAAAGCTTCATCCAATCTAATTGGTTTCTGAGTGGATGTTGAAGTAGTGAACATATTTGAGGTATAAGCTGCAGAAGTTTAGTTTTTAGTTTTTTAACTCGTCTTAATTTAAATAAAGAAGCTTTTTAAGTCCAAATAAGACTGCAGGATTCAGGTGTGAAGCAATGTGTTTGCTTAAAGCCTCTCTCTCTCTCTCTCCCCCCCCCCCCTTCCTCCTCCTCCTCCTCCTCCTCCTCCTCTCCTCTCACAGAGAGCTGTGAGACAGACCTGCTGTCTCTACACGCTGCTTTCACACCGAACGCCGGCCAAATGACGGAGGGGGAAAAAAAAAATGACCCACCCGATGCTGAGGTTGGATTACAGAGAGCGAACCAAACAGTTCTCGAGTTGGCAACCTTGGTTTAAAAAAAAAAAAAACCCTAAAAAAACACGGAGAATGTGCTGTACTCACCAAAATGATCAATCTATGGTTTCGCACACATGTTTCAACACATCTGGTTTTTTGCCGTTTTGTGCACATGAGGATTTCATTGGCTCATAATCAGAAACAAGCGCTCTCTCTATTTCTCTATTGGACTTATAAGAAGTTTGCAGTGTGGTGAATGACCCCTGCTGATTTATCCACTCTACTCCAAGGATTTTGGTGCTTGACCAGCTGTAATTTCAGCCCTTGTATATATGTGTGTGTGTGTGTGTGTGTGTGTGTGTGTGTGTGTGTGTGTGTGTGTGTGTGTGTGTGAGTGTGTGAATGTACTTGGGCAGGCCTGTAATAACTGACGCTGAATGGACTCAGATCCAGTTTCTCTCAGTTTGGGCTTTTTTTTTTTTAATAATAACCTGCTGCGGCAGACAGAATAAGAGAAAACAGGAACAGTTGGGAGAGTTTGAGAGCAAAGCTTGCAGCTGTTATCGGTTACATCGGTAATAAAGCAGCATGTGATTAGAAGTATATAAACTTCTTACAGGCTTATATTGAAGTGAAGGTCTCTATATACTTACTCTTGGATATCTTAAGTCTTTTTATATATCTGTTGCCTGCTGATCTATTACAAGAATCCTGAATATGAATATAAGAATAATCAAATTTGGAGGTGTAATGAGAAGTTTAGACCTTTACCTCAACTCTGCATCCCTTCTTTACATTTCTACACTATAAGCAACAAAAACAAAAGGAATGCACACCAATAAATGTCACTTTAACCCTCATAAACACTGTGTGTATTCTAGTTTTTGTCCCAAAAGTCATCAAAAACAAAAAGATATACCTGTTCTCAATGAAAATGGGGCAACACAGGCTATTTAAGAGTTTCCCCCCCCATGCTGTTATTGTTTAAAATGATAATGTGAGTTGTCTTTAAATCTGCCAAAAAACCCAATTAAAAGGACTAATCCTGCTGCTTTCATTTCATTAAGATTACTAATTGAAGAGATTATTAATCTGACAAACGTCAGCGTCTCCAGACTAATTCCTTAATGTTTCACCGTGCTTGGAAATTAAACGTAGTTCCAGTCTGATCATGATTTGGAAGATGAAATCGATCACATGGGCGGCCTTGTTTTAAAATGCAAAGTGTGCAGAGACGATGCGCCCGAGAACAATTACTGCTCGGCAGAATGAGTCATTTTAAAGTCAGTTCATGATTCAGATGAGAAAATGATCTGAAGAGCGTTTCATCATACAGACAGAGACGATTCTGCTGCTTAGTATTAAAGATAAACTCATGTATGTAATGTTTTAGCAAGTGATCACAAACAACACAAGATAATTGTGAGTTTGTCCTTCATAAAAATCAAAAGTTTGTGTGTTTAATGTCAGAGTCGAACATTCTTTTCTTGCTCCTTCTCGTGTGTCTGCTCTGCTCTCTGTTACGTTACGACTCGGCTCATCAGTAAGTCTGCACAAATGTCACCCAGACAAATTCCTCGTGAGTCCATTCATTGTGCTGCCGGGTGAAATATGCGATACTGAGTCTGACCATGATGTGCATGAGGAGGAGAAAGAAAAGAAAAAAGAAAAAGAAAAAAAGAAAGAACAGCAACATTTTTCAAGGATGCAACGCAAATTATGATGGAGTCTGAATACCGACGCAAATTCCTGCACAGTTATGAGCTTGGCAACAGAGACTGATGGAGGCTGATGGTGATGGTCTGATCCTCGGCGCTGCTGCTGCTGCAATCATCAACTCCCGAGAACGTTTTCCCGTGCATTCGAGATGGACTCTTCTCTTTCTTTTGTGTCTGCTTTGCTTCCTCGTCTGTCTTCCAGGGGCTGTGGCCTGACGAAGGAAGGGCCGGGCCCAGCAAGTAAAGCGAGGCAATGCAACGCCAGGCCGTTCCCTCGGGAGTCACCGGATCCCTTGTCCGATCACAGGGCGCCGTGGCCTCAAACGAAGGGGGGGGGTGCATTACACTTAGTCAGCACACCACAGGGAAACAGGAAAACAGAATCTGCTGCTTCACGCATTTCTTCCCCCAACCCCTCCATCGTCTCCTCGTGCCCTAATCGGGTTACACCTTCGTCTATTACCGCCAGAACAAGTCCTTTAAAAAGTCTGGCTCTCTTTTGGTTCCTAGGGTTTAGGTGAACGTAAGTACACTCATCCAATTAAAAATGCCAATCTAAGCTGTGAGGTTTTGATCTTTAAATGAAGGTAAGTCAAGTCCACTGTTGCTCAGAGATTCTGGGTTTTATTAAGCGACTGCAGCCGTGCTTCAACTCCAATTTTATCAATTCTGAGCCAGAGTAACATTTGCAAAAGGCTTATACCACTCTTGTACTTAAGTCATTACACTCTCCGGGTTTGAAAAAGTGTTCCAGGTAAGAGGCGAACGCTTCCCTACTTATGCAAAAATGTATCCGCACTCCTCCTCAGTCTGCATATGAGATGGTAAAAACCGCAACGCTGCCGGATTCAGTTTCCTAAAACAACCTACTGCTCCGTCTCTCTTCTGCACAACGTGGTGAGCCCATAGGGTCTAGAAAAATTAACCACTCTGGAAAAACTGGGTCACATCATACACAATGCATTACATAAACATCACAGGTGGGACATTCATAGAAGTAAAAGAGAGAGAAAAAAGAAAAAGAAAAAGAAGGGGGGGAAGGGTGGGCTGCATTCGGAGCCACGTTGGCCACTTTCCACCCATGCACAATACATTTTCAGCAAAGGGGGGGGCACAAAAAACATTCATCCATGCAATAAACCCAAGCAGAACCCCCTCCCCAAAAAAATAACAACAGATAGAAATGTGTAACGAACCGAGTAAACAAGCGGTGGCGAAATAAACCAAAAAAAAATAAAATAAAATGGTGATCTGGAGGAGGGGGGGATTATTGAGGTGGAGGATTCATACCAAGCTCTGAACCCCAAAATGAGAAAAAAAAATAAAAAGGTGTGGGTGGGTAAAAGTAAGTAAGTGTTTCAACTTCAATTAAACTGCTCTTACCTCCACCATAATGTGAAAGGCGTGCTTGTTGAAAAAAGGAACATAAGAAAGCAAACAGAGGAGGAATTATTTGCTATTTTTCTGTGTCGGGTTAGTGGATGAAATAGAGGCAGGGTTAGAGAACTTCCTTCAACCATGCTGCTTACTCCAAAAGCTACTTAAAGGACGCATGAAGGTCCGTTTGTAATCCCACACTGATCCTAGAAGCGAGACGGAGCTTAAATGATGCTCTTTAGTAGGAAAAACTTAAATATGATGAGAAAAAACTGGACAAAAGATGATGAAACAAACATGAATGTAAAGTCTGCAGAGCCCAACAGCATCATGAGTAGTGCAGATGCATCAACGTATTCACACGTATCCACAGTAATAATAATGTGAGACACAGATATAGTATGTTAGGTGAAGGAAATGATCTTATATCCTTTCAAAATGCTCCAAAGTAGAGGTCAATGCAACCTTCAAAAGACACACTAGAGACATATTTGCTGGTTTCAGTATCAATAATCATAATGTGAGACTATTGCTTTTGTACTATCCACTTTTGTGCTGCAATGATGTAAATTTCCCCCCATGGTGGGACTTATAAAAGGGATGTTTTATCTTATATCTTACATGCAGTATGTCGGGTGAAGAAAGTAAAGAATAAAATCAATCCCTTAAATAAAAAATGCTCTTTTACTAGAGTCAATCCAAGCTTCAAAAGAGACACTGGAGCGTTTTTTGATGCCCTACGTTAGGAAATTTAAACATTTTGATTCAAACTTTTGGTAAACGACATTATAAGCTGCAAGTATTAGTCGATTATTTGATTAGAAAATGAATTTAAAGTCATTTTTCAAGCAAAATATTTGATCAGATGTTACGATTTAATGTCAAACAGGATAATAAACTGATGTAACTTTTGACTGATAATAAACTGATGTAACTTTTGACTCGACGTTATAAAATCAACATTTTACAGACTTAACCAATCAGTTAATCAAGAAAATATTGGCTACCAAAGAAAGGCTTTAAATATTTGATATGCTGCCACGTGGAAGACAAAGAAATGTTGGTTGAATTAAGCGATGAGACAAAAAGAATTCGATCCCCGAAGACACGAAAAAAACAAGAAATAAAACACAGCAGCTTCTTTTCTCAAGCTGTTCATCGCTCACAGATTTCATTTTTCATCTGTCAACACTCAAACACAGCAACACATGTGTATAACACAGCTGCAGTTGCACAACCAGCAGTGTCGAAATCACAACTGCTTGACATCATGAAATTTTAATCTCTTAACCAACATGTGAAAAAAAGGGGCAGAATTTTTCTTTGGAAAGCAGCAAAATCTCCCAAGACAAACAAAGAGTGTGTGAGTAGCTGAGTAATAAAGCAATTGACCAATCGATCCCTGAGATGGATTAAAGATGAGAAAATAGGGTCCAAAAAAAAAAAAAAAAAAGGTCCCAGACTGGTGTTTTAAGTGCTGCAGCGTTGTGGGGGGCCCCTCCGTGTGAAAGCTGTGGGTCTGTGTACTCAGACAGAATCAATTCCAGTTTGCCTCCACTTGGCACTCTGGTGTGAATAATGGAGGCTTGGTGGCAAATATGCAGTCCGTGATAGACCGCGGTCATAATGACATAATGACAGCGTGGATATAAAGTTACGTCTTTGCTGGGGTGCCGTTTTTTTCCTCTCTCTCTCTCTCTCTCTCTCTCTCTCTCTCTCTCTCTCTCTCTCTCTCTCTCTCTCTCTCTCTCTCTCTCTCTCTCTCTCTCTCTCTCTCTCTCTCTCTCTCTCTCTCTCTCTCTCTCTCTCTCTCTCTCTCTCTCTCTCTCTCTCTCTCTCTCTCTCTCTCTCTCTCTCTCTCTCTCTCTCTCTCTCTCTTTCGTCTTTTATTGGAGAGTCTTTGAATAAGATACGAATGCAAGAAAATGTAAATTTGGTGATGAAATGTGAGAACTCCACCCAAAATAAACCTCACAACTGGATGTGGAAGTACAGAAGAAGAGATCTTTTCATTGAGGTTGGTTCAGTCTAATTTCCTCATTGCCTCGCATTGTAAAAAAAAAAAAACACATCAAGAGAACCACAGCTGTGATAATGGATCCATTAATAATTTTTAAGTGGAATAATTACTGTTGAATCATGCAGATGTTATGTTTATTACCTTAGAAAAGAAAGAAAGTCTAATACAGTAGATGCAATGCACTTACTGAACTTTGATGTATTTCTTTCTTTTTTCCACCTTTGATTATGAACCGCAGATAAAAAATGAGACTAAATTCAATGTCGGGAATGTGCAAAATAACACAATATCAGTGTTTTCTGTTGTGTATTTATCTTGAATTCACTTTATAAAAAAGCAGCTCAAGTTTCTGGATCATAAACACTTTAATATAATATAAATATTTAGTGTAGCGTTACTCAAGAAAGCGAGGAATCTACATTGTGTATATGTTGTACGTCTTTGTCCTTTGGCTGTGTTGAGTCTGCAGCTGCTTGTTTATGACATAATCACATTACTACTCCTTTTAATTAGAGATTTAGATTAAATGCGCACAGTGTGATGCAGAGCTCTGCCGTTTAAAAAAGGACCCGGCGCAAATGTAGTTGGCACGAACTTGCAGATGCTGACGGAGAACAGAGAGAGGGGGGAAAACCAACGATTTCAATGACTTTCCATTTATATACATAGAAAGCTTTAAAAAGTACAGGTTAAGGTGATATTAAAAATACATGAAGACCATTTCAAGCAGTCGCCCACCATTATTCTCAGTACAGGCTCAGTCCATTTCTCTACACCTTCCATACAAACCACTGTCAAAGTCCATCCATGTTACCCTCTGCTTCAAATATGCAGGTGACACCATCATCCTCGCACTGCTCAGTTACATTTCAGATCCATTTTTACCATTTAAACACAATATAATGGCACTTTTCTCAGCCGTAACATCTAAAAAACTAAAAGAACTACCCCCAAAACGCTGGTCCATTACCCCAAGTCTCACCATTAAAAGGTATCAGCTACCTGTAAACTAAACCACCTGCCCCATCCAACCCCATGTTCTTGTTCTTCTCATGTGCTGAAGCATTATTGAGCCACTTCTTTTGGATGGAGTCATCTGCTTAGAGTCGCCAAAAACAGCAAACTCATTGGTATTCCCCATTTTTATCACCTCATCCCTGATCTGTAAATCACTCACAATCACACATGACCCAGACAACCATGTTACCCTCTACTTCAAATATGTAGATCCCCATTTAAGCACAATGTGGCAATACCTGTCTCTACCTGTAGAGCTGGGTATCGCTACTCGAAACCTTTAAGGTATCAACCGAAATAAATCGATACCAAGTACGATCGAAACAATACCGGCAATCAATCCTTTTTGCACCCAGAGCGATAAAATATGACTATTTGTACGGACTAGCTCACAGCCAATTAACACAAGCATTCTTGGGTTTAATGCGACATGTGATTGGTCCACTGCCACAGCAGCTACGACCCGTCTGTGGTGGTAAAGTCGTGGTGAATTTGAGTTAGCGCTCTTCGCAGTTCAGCAGCCAAGATGCCACCTAAACGCTATAAAGTGTCTCTACAGCCCTAGTATTTGGTTGGACTTGGGCAATTCAGTCCGCACCCTTAAAAGCATCGAGTTTGGTACCAAGACAAGTCCGTAAATGTAATTGTCTAAAAATCGGAGTGTGTGGTGACCAGTATCAACGCTGTTAACAACCAGAGGATTAAGATGTCCTATGTTGCCAGATTATGTCTAGATGCCACCTAACCGCTCTAAAGTATGGGTATCGAGTGAAGTACTCAGTTGGTATCGGTATCACTTTAAGAATACTTGGATTGGTAGTGGTATCCTAATTTTTTTTAAACAATACCCAGCCATAGCAACCTGTAAACTAAACCACCTGCCTGTCAAACCCCACCTTCTTCTTCTTCTTCTCCTCCTCCTTCTTCTTCTTCTCAATCATTATTAAGCCACTTCTTAGCCTGCAAACTCATTGGTATTCCCAATTGTGGCGCCTCATGCCTGATCCTACAATCACACTTTACCCCCCCCCCCCCCCCCCCCCCCCCCCCCCCTCCCTTTTCCTTCTGGCCCATGTGCAGAAAGGCCTGTTTCAGCAACAGCATTGTTCCTACAGCTAAAACGAGCTTTAAATAAGTAATTTCCTAGAAAACAAGAAATCCCATCGGTGGTGTGACGAGTGTCAATGCAAGTCTTTGTCCCCCGTTGTGTGACCGTGTAATTAAGTGTCCTGTATTTGGTATAACTCTGAATGTCTTACTTGTTTATTCCTAAAGACTTTACTCCTCGAGGACCATAGCTATCTATATTAAGTAGTGTACAATATGCTCTAATGAATGTGGTACTGATTTACGTCATGTAGCATAAATTAAGTCCAGTATTACTCAAGGCTGGGGCAATAAAATTAACTTGAATGATAAAATTTAGACTTTTCTTTTAACTCGATATGGATGGATCTAACAACAGCCAGGTATTCTGCAAGTTTTTGGTCTGTTTCCTACCGCAGCTAACGAGGCTACGCTAGACTAGATGGTTATCAAGGTTGAATTCCCGCCACAACTCCTCCTGCTGAGCTTAGTACTGTATTAATTGTTTGATTGAAGCTTGTTTCAAAGATCTAGATAAATTATTCAAATGGAGAACAACTTAAAGGAATAGTTTGTCGAGCTGGGAAGATCGATAACACTCATAACTAAGTCGTTTATTTTTAAACAGTTTACGCTGTTTATTCTGCTTTAATCAGGCGAGTCAGTAACCTGTGGTGTCGTTTTTTTTTTCTTTTTAACTTTTAACAGTGCAAGAATTGCTAGAAGCTGTCCTCAATGACTTTGCAAGAGTGTGCTGTTTGACTGATTGTGGAGTCACCTCTGCTGTTTTTTCCCCCTTTTTTTATTTTTTTTAATACAGCCTGTGGTGCAACATGAAAACATTCTTCACCAACACCCCCCCCCCTAAAAAAAACCCCAGATATAAATAAACCCCTTCTTGTGCTGCCTCCATGCATCTCCTCTCCATTGCTTTTTCCATATCACATCCAAAAATACTGATCAATTACAAGCTACAGAAGCCAGATGAAACTGCCCTGGATATCAGATACACGCCTGTGTTTGTTTTAGGTCTCTTTCAAGTGGCGGGGCGGGTGGGGTTTAATGCATCACCCTCCTGATTTTTAAACACATTCCTCTTTGCGAGCGACCTCCTTTTTTTTCTCCTTCTCCTCCTCCTTCTCCTTCTCCCGTCCTTCATGCACACACACGCCGCTATACACACATCGGCATGCTTTCATCTTTCTATTTATCAATGCTTTTCTTTTCATCAATCATTATCCAATCCACTCTCTCTTCTCTCGTGATCATGCTTTTAATTTACACATCTTTTATTTATTCATTTATATGTTTCCAGGTGTTTTATAAGCGGTGTTTTTCCAATGCACATTAGTGTTTGTACCCTTATTGTCTTGTTTTTAAATACACATATATATATATATCTATTCCCTGCTATGCTTTGGCACTGTGCAAATACAGTAACTAAGTTGAAAGAATTGCATGTCTCTCTCCTCTCTCTCTCTCTCTCTACCTCCCCCGCACTCCCCACCAACCTCTCTCTCCCATCCTCCTCCCACCCACCACCATCCTCAGAGCAGAGCTGCAAGCATCTCTGTGTTTAGTTGTTTGCCTATATAAAGCTCATCAATAATGCAGAGGCCCCTGACTCCTCTTCCATACGGTGGAAAGCTCTGCATGGGTTTTCTTTTTTCCCTCTCTTTCTCTCACTCTCTCTCTCTCTCTCTCTCTCTGCTATAGCTGCCGCTGCTGCTGCTGCTGCTGCTGGGTTAAAACCACCTCAGGATCATAAAAAATAAATTAATCAAGATTTTTTTTTAGAAGAACAGCTTTGTTCGCACTCTTATGACATTTCTTTTAAAATAAAAAAGGTGGCACAAATGGCCTCTGAGTAAATTCTGTGAGTCAAGTGAAGACATGTGAATCATCACAACTGTACATATGAGGGGTTTTTTTTATGACTTAGCAAGCCACAAAAGAAGAGGGGAGAAGATAAAGAAGGAGAGAGAGAGAGAGAAGTGTTATGTGTGAATGAGGGAGGAGGAGTAATGAGAGGTGAACGAGTGCACCATTAAAGATGTGGGTCAGAGCTCTGTTTTAACAACAATTATTCTTACGTGAGCGGCACAATATGCACTTATAACGTTGGGAGTGTTTTAAAAAGGCAGAGCACCTTTTGTGTGATTAAAAGCGGAGTGACGCAAAGTGTGTGGTTTAAATTAAAGTCCTGACAGTCTGGTGTGTGTGTGTGTGTGTGTGTGTGTGTGTGTGTGTGTGTGTGTGTGTGTGTGCGTGTGTGTGTGTGTGTTTGAGTCTGGGGAATAAAGAGAGACAGAACCAGGACTTCTCTCATCTCGTCCTTTTTAATACGACTTTTAAAAGGAAGAAGAAGAAGAAAAAAACCCTGAAAAAGCAATTATCTGAATGTAAACTTTCTATACAGTGAGCTCACTCTGGCTGACCTTCGCTCTGCTGCTCTGCTGTTCGGGTCAGAAAAGGCCGAATTTTTCTTTCAGCTCACAGAAAAACTGGATCAAACTGACCGGGTTTGAGTTTTCTACTTTCTAAACACCTTCCTTTGTTTGCAATTAAAGGGCAAACTCTAAAAGCAGGAGTGTCAAACTCATTTTAGTTCAAGGACCTCGGACAGACCTACAAATAATATAAATATATGCTATATTTAATGAAATAAGCCATCTATTTACTGTGAAAAATGAGCAGTTTTAATATAGTATGTGCTTTTTTACCTATTATTTTGCACAAAAGCTGCTTGACAACATTCAGAGAGCAGAGAAAGTGTATTCTTTTAGGTTTTACACCACTACTATCACACAATATCATGTCCTATTTTCAATTTAGACATGAAAATATAACATAGCAATACTTATTTAAATGTATTTCATTGAAACTTATAAAAGGGACAAAATTACAAAGAAATCCTCTACTTTAACTACTTTTAACACTCTTTATAAGACAACAATCTTATTAAAACGATTAACTATTAATTCAACAAAAAAGCCAAAAATGTGTAGCAATTACATTACATTTTGGGCCACTTAAGGAAAAGTCATTAAATTCCAGTGTAAAAGAAATTTGTGGTGAAAAATTTGAATTATTTTTCTGTAATTTTAACCCTTTGCAAAGTTATCCAACGGGCCCACGAGCCGTATGTTTGACACCTCAGCTCTAAACTAGACCAAACTATAAACAGCCACTTTAAAAAGAAAGAAGACACCATAAGCAGGTTTGATTGACAGGTGACACCACAGCAGCGATGACGGTCGTGGACCAGACGTGACATGAAGACAACAGGACAGAAGAAGAGGTGCTGAAGAGTGTTCATGAAGTCTTTCTTATTTCTTATTTTATTTTATCTTAAGTTTACCGCTGGCAGGACTTACATGTGTGGGGACAGCGCCGCCGGATACGCCAACTTGTGATGTCTCCACATCCAGAAGGAGAAGAGGACGACGGCGGCCAAGCCTATGATGGGACCCAGCGAGTAAAGCAGCGTGCTGAAGAGCTGAGGCTTCTGGGAGAATGGGTTGGAGGTGGCTACGAGAAGAAGACAGAGGAAAAATTAGGATAAAACTTTACTTTTTTATACAGGGAAACTCTCTTTTAGTTCAATTTTACTTCCAATTTAACACTTTTTATATCCTCTCTCGATGCATTTTATGTTTTACGTAAAGCTCTTTGAATTGCTTTTGTTGCTTAAAAGTGCTATACAGATACATTTGGCACATATAAATGAAAGTAAAGGGATATAATGAGGGGAAGAACAGAAAGGAAGAAGGAAAAAAAGATAGGAAACAGTGTGCCTGATTGCCTGACATTGTGCTACATCATCTCTAAGTGCAGCACTGACTCTGCTTACAGCTTACTGCCACTGTGCTTAGGGATAATATCAATGCACGCACACACACACACACACACACCAGCACACACACACACACACAGCAGCAACAGCAGCAGCAGCAGCAGCAGGATTAGCAAATCCATCTCGTGACATAACGTAATCCGCCTGCCAAAAATAACAGAGCTCTGAACTGTGTCCGACCCCTGCAGGAGTTGCAGGGGTGACGCCTGCTGGCTCAGCCCGTCCTCCCATCACAAGGTGTGACAGTCCGACTCGGGCGCTGCTGTCAAAGAGTGTACACCGCCATCAGGGTGGAGGGGTGGGGGGTAGAGGGGGGGGTACCAGCTGCATCATAGGAAGCTCTCAGGGCATTTACAAGAGAGATTGTGAGAAGTTTTTTGCTCTACAGGGTTTGTCTGCAGGTTCCAAACAGAGAGTCACATTTAAAGCGATAGAAAGAGACAGAGCGGCCCCGTTGGATGAACACTTGGCCGTCAAGAGTGTGAAGTGACGACCGTGACGAGTGACACCAGAAGTGGCGCCTGATTGATGAACGCACATGAAATATTATGAGGCGGCGGCAAAGAGAGAGATGTATGATGTGTTTCCCCCCCCCCGCATCCTCAGAGTCCCTCCATTGTTATAACACTCATCTTCATTCATACAGTCCAATGTGATCTCATGTGGGTCAGTAAAAAGATAGAAGGAAGGAAAAGAAGACAAGACGGAAGGAAGGTAGATAAGACGGAAGGTCAGATGGAAGGAAGAAAGAAAGAAAGAAAGAAAGAAAGAAAGAAAGAAAGAAAGAAAGAAAGAAAGAAAGAAAGAAAGAAAGAAAGATGCAGCCTGTCGAGGAGTCCAATCTGGCCCACCCTTTCTTTTGTTTCTTCCATCTTTCCTTCCTGTCTTCTTTTCCTTCCTTCCATCTTTCCATCCATCTTTCCTTCCTGTCTTCTTTTCCTTCCGTCATCTTTCCATCCATCTTTCCTTCCTGTCTTCTTTTCCTTCCGTCCATCCATCTTTCCATCCACCCTATTCTTCCTTCCATCTTTCCTTTCTGTGTTCTCTTCCTTCCTTCCTTCCTTCCTTCCATCCATCCATCCATCCATCTTCCCTTCCTGTGTTCTCTTCCTTCCTTCCTTCCTTCTTTCCATCCATCTTTCCTTCCTGTCTTCTTTTCCTTCCTTCCGCCCTTCCTTGCATCTTTCCTTCCTGTGTTCTTTTCCTTCCGTCCATCTTTCCATCTACCCTATTCTTCCTTCCATCTTTCCTTCCTGTGTTCTCTTCCTTCCTTCCTTCCTTCCTTCCTTCCATCCATCTTTCCTTCCTGTCTTCTTTTCCTTCCTTCCGCCCTTCCTTGCATCTTTCCTTCCTCCCTTTCATCCATCTGTCCTTTCACCCTTTCTTCCCTCCCTCCTTTCTTCCATCTTTTTACTGGTCTGTTTCCCTTGATATAGAGTGATAGAGTGATAGAGCGATAGAGCGATAGACTTCTCCTCTTTAACTCAGACTATGAGGAGCGACAGAGGGCTCTTTACATTATAAACCATATTAAGTGAAAGAAGAATACATTATGTAATCGTATGGCAGAAACATTACGCAACAGTCGGCTTCTCGCTCACACTTCTTATTGAAGTGGACAATAAAGAAGCTCCGTTATGAAAGGACGTGCTCTGGTTTTAATGTATTTCACACTATCGGACACAAGTAGAGTCTTTACTTCTTCTCTTTTACCCCATTTTGCTCTTAAAGTGAGTAAAAAAACAGACATTATCCTCCCTTCAAAATCCCTGTTTCTGCTGCTGGATTTAAATAAATATAATAAAGTTGGTGTGTGTGTGTGTGTGTGTGTGAGTGTGTACGTACTGTAGGCGGTTGAATGGTGCGTCTCGCTCTGCGGGGGCGCGTTAGGGGGCGTACAGGAACCTCTCGTTGCACATGTTGCCTTCACAGCAGCAGAAGAAGACGTCTGGACTCTCCTTCCTCTCCACACACTCGTTACTGCGGAGGACCAGGAAGTGGAAGTTTCAAAACAATGACAGAAAATAACAACAAAACACACACACGTGTCCTTTCTTTCTGTTGTGTAGACTGTAAATCAGTGCACACACACGCGCACACACACACACACACACACACACACACACACACACACACTTTTCTCCATGCACTTACTGCAGAAGACAGAAAGGGGGGGGGGGGGGTGATGTTTTCTAAAAAGCATGCTCACAAACACACTCCTACACAAACACACACACAAAGTCCTCTCCTTCCTCTCTGTTCCCCTCGCCACCGCACAACACATGAAAGAAAAATATTAATAAAATAACTCCTACACAAACACACACGCACACACACACACGTGTACTAACAATCACACACTCTCTCTTTCTTTCTCTCTCTCTCTTTCAACACTCACACAGTCATCAGATAAAAGCCAAAAGGAAGTGGCAGCCGCCCTCGACTTGCTC